>NC_056483.1:22242530-22458757 GCF_008729295.1 Plectropomus leopardus
AAAAAAAAAAGCCATGTTGTCAAAAATTTTAAAAAAGGCCATAGTATAGTATGTATTCCAAAATATTCCATAGTATAGTGTCGTCCAAACATCATAAAAAAAACGCCATAGTATTGTATGTTGTCCAACAATTACAAAAAATGCCATAGTATAGTATGTTGTTCGAAAAATGCCTTCGTATGGCATGTCGTCCAAAATTGCAAAAAACACGATAGTATAGTGTCGTCTGAAAAACGCCATAGCAAACTTTGTCCAAAAATGACAAAAAATGCCATAGTATAGTTTGCCATCCAAAACAACACAAAAAAAAGCCATAATAAAAAAAGCAGAGTATATCGTCCAAAAATCACAAAAAAGCAATAGTACAGTATGTCGTCCAAAAATTACAGAAAACGCCATAGTTTAGTATGTCATTGAAAAAAATGCCATAGTATAATATGTCGTTTGAAAATGACAAGAAAAGCCATAGTGTACTATTTTGTCAAAACATGACAAAAAACATCTACCATAACAAAAATTGTTAAGTAAAGGATGTTTTCCTTAATGGGAAAAAGAGCCATCGTAAAGTATGTCAGATGTAAACGTTATAGTAATCATACAAAAAACATATCATATCGTTCCTAAGAAAATGTCATACTGTCATAGTACGTAATTTAAAAAATCATAGTACTTTCATTCTGGTAAGGGAGCTTAATCAAGAAAAGGCGGAGTAAATGGCAAGAAGGAGGGAGAGTAAAAATACCAGGACAGGAAGGACTGATCGGCAGAGACGACTGTCTGTCTGTCTGTGTGTGTTTGTGTAGAACATGCTGCGGCTACGTCAGGTGGATACAGTGACTGCCAGTGAGTTGAGGAACATGCAGGAGGTTCTGGTTAGCAAGGAGACAGAGGTGGTCCAATCAGAGAGCACTGCAAGAGGACTAACAACTGGTCAGTGACACGCACCCACACGCACAAAGCCCCGGTGAAACGCACCCTCTTTCGTAAAGCTAACATGCCAAATGGCACATTTTGACTTTCATATTATCACTCTGTGCCCCCTCTCACCTCCATTCAGAGTCCCAGCGCCTGCAGCAGGACCTGGAGAAGGTGCAGCAGCTGGAGGGGAAGATCACAGTGGAGCTCAGCACCCTGAAGGAGCGCATCAGCACCATGGAGTTTGAGCTGGTCACCTACAGGGACCTGGACGCCCTGAGACACACAGCAGAGGAGAAGAAAAAGGTGACAAGTAAACCACAAGCTGAGAGAGTGCAAGTATACAGCTGCTGCGTGTACTACAGTACATGCATTATTCTTGGCATATCTATTAATAGTTGCAGATAGCCCATTAGCTCACTGTGGATCTTTGAACACAGTTGATAAATAAAGCACAAAACTGTAACCTGCATTTTGCTAAACAGCTAAATTATTGGCTAACCAGGTGTACTTGTTGTGGTGCAGAGACTCCAGGAGGACCGCGTGTCCCTCACTCTGCGTCGGGACTCATTCAAACAGCTGCTGGAGGAAATGAACCAGGAATATGAAGTTCTGAAGACCAAACTGCAAGAAAACGAGACCCATGCTCAGGTTAGAATATTTCATACTTTGTGTAGAAAGGCATCACTATATCAGCACAAATACACTGTACTAGCCACAGAGAGAAACATTCATGAGGTGGATTAAAGTTTGTGCTTTGTGTTTTAGCTGGCAAACCTTGAAAGGAAATGGCAACACTTGGAGCAGAACAACTTTGTGATGAAAGAATGTATCCTTGTGAAATCAGCATTTATCGCTTTAGTTCCTGTGTGCGTGTGAATGGGTGAATGCGGCATGTCCTGTGAGAGTGCTTTGAGTGTCAAAAAGAGTAGAAAAGCGCGATACAAGTACAGTCCATTTACTGTTTACCATTTGTCTTAAGACTTCCAAAAATCAGTTGTGTTACCTTCACTGCAGCATCAGTCATCGC
Source organism: Plectropomus leopardus (assembly GCF_008729295.1). NCBI lineage: Eukaryota > Metazoa > Chordata > Actinopteri > Perciformes > Serranidae > Plectropomus > Plectropomus leopardus. The sequence goes on from NC_056483.1 coordinate 22,244,476, forward strand.
GTCCAAATCTCAGGAGAGTGATTACGCCTCAGTCGCCAAGAACGTCTCCCAACAGGTGGCAGAGTACAACAAGAGTCTGATAGAGTCCTTGCAGAACAATAGGAGTTAAAAACACATAGCATAACAGAAAAATAAACATAAACTAAAGACATCTGCAGTCTGTTACAGTTAATGGAGTTGCTTTCTGTACTAAAAGACCCAAAATGTGTCGCTGTAGTCAATGTTTGATGCATTTATCCACGATTTTATATTTAAATGTCGTTGATATTCTGCTGCATTCCTTTCCATGTCACGACTGTAGGTTTCTGTGAGCTAATCTTTAAAGTGCTCCAATCATTTGAATAAAGAGGTTTTGAGAAAATTTACATGCAATGCCTTAATCATTATTTCTCATAAATACATGACAAAATCTATAGTGTAACAGTGTTTCTCACAGATTGCCAGTGTGTTTTCAACATTCTGTCTCCATAGGCTATTTTATGTGGTTTTCAGCTGTTTTTTGGACATGCCATATTTTGACTTTTTTCGCTGTACTATAGTATGATGTTGTCGGTTGTTTTTCGACATGCTATATTATGTTTTTGACAGATTTTTTTAATAAGAATTAGATTTTTTTCGCTTTTGATGTTTTTTGTCATTTTTTTGACCTGCTATATTAAAATGTTTAAAACCACATAAAATAGCAGAGTAAAGAATGTTGAAAAAATGCCTGTCAAATCCATCTGCCTAACTAGGAAACTAATACATAATGCATTACAAAGTCTGTAATTATTTCTAGCACTGTATGATTGTCATGGTTACGGGTTTTTATAAAACAAGGGGGTCCCCAACAGTAAATAAAAAGTAGTCACTTTCTGGGGCGTCGGTGGCAGCGGTTGCAGGTTCGGCTCCAGCCTCGGCCCTTTGCTGCATGTCGCCCCCTCTCACACTTACTCTCTGTCCTATCCAATAAGGCCAAAAAAGCCCCAAAAATATCTTTCAAAAAATGTTTTTAAAAAATTTGTCACGTTCCATTTTTATATTTATTGCTTTTAATTACAGGAAAAGAAACAGATCAACAAGTTGCATAAAATCCAAATTCCGTTCTAGAAATATATTTGACCTTTCCGATACATAGATATCAAAGAGTACAGTAAACATTACAACTGAGGGTGGCAGCAGTGACCCCTTGCAAATATACAGTACAGCATTTTTCAAACCGTCAAGGTCAATACAACTACACTCAGATAGTTTGGAAAATCCTCAGTATATACACCAGACTTCCCTCTTGCTCTGACTGCTCCGTGTCTGCTCGCTGCTCCTGATCTCTAGATCTATGTGGGATTTTGATCCGCTTCAAGTGTCGAATGAAAGAAAGAAACATTAATAAATTCAATGGGAAACTGGAGACAGTTCGATCTAACAGCAGTGTGTTTGAGGGTTTTCGTCCTTTACAGATTTACATAAAATAGCTCTTAGTCTCCACCACCGGCGTGTCCCGTCACTTCAGGCGTTCAGGAAAACAAGTGTGTATGCATAGATTTAATGCACTGACAGTAGGTTGAGCAGTAATAGCAAAAGAAAAACAAACAGAGCATCCACACAGCTCAGAAAACTACTTAACGGCAGTAACACACAAACACACACCCGTACGCACACTCCCCCGCGACCAGAAACGACACAATAAGATACAACGCTGCTGAGGAAAGTGTGTAACACCACATTAAAGGAGAAAATAATTCACCCAAACTCACTGAGAAGAAATCGCATCCTCAGAGCTGCCAGGAATTCTTAACAAACTTCTGTTATTGTCACCCACAGAGCTATACAAACACACACACACACACACACATACACACACACACACATTTAACCAACAACAGGACATGAGATGTTTAATGTTATCTTGTTACCTCACAATTATTGGTAGTACGAGAACTGATAACTCCTTATACACACTTTCTCATATGGAACCCCAAAGTGTCAATTAAAAAAAAAATCATCATAAAGAAAACAAATACACTGTTTAAAATATATGAACTATCTCATTATTATGAAATTTAATTTCACCGTGGACATTTTTTTTTTTTTTTAACAGCATGTTTCTAAATGACACTTTATCGAAATAATACCTTTTCATAGCGATGGAGCTGTCCCCAACCTCTCTTCTCGAAGCTCACCACGTCCCCTCACTCTAAAGGAAATACTTCGCCCACAAAATGACTCTTTGTGTATCAATTTTTCACTGTGTATTACCTTGAATTAGTGAAAATATATCTTTTCTCGCATGTCTTCGTAGTGAATGAAGAATCCCCCAGAACAAACTCCTCTAAATTTAAGCAAATGGGCTTTAAGTTAAACTGCAATGCGTTTATGAACTCACACACAACCAGGAGTACAGCTGCAGTATAATCCAAGTGTCCAGGCGTACGCTCAGTACTTCCCAACACATGCATTTTTAATAAATGAAGTTAAATTTAAGAGTGCTCCAGTTTTATTACTGCCACGGTGAACTACGATTCCAAAAAAGACACACATTCTTCATGAAATTAAGTCATATGGGACCACGTTTTACATCACTAAATTGTATTAAACCATGTTTTTTTTTATTGTTTTGAAGAATGACAACTCTGTGCTCTGCTTGGATACTCCATTCTCTATGGCAAGAAATACAAATTCAATGTTACGAGTGATGAGGAATTTACAAATGGTCATTTTTGTGGGTGACGTTTTCTTTTAGTTAGTGCGAGTTTCAGGCCCGGACACACTTAACTGTCATCAGAGAACTAGCAGTGATGAGTCTCCTGCTGCATCGCCTCACGTCGCCGTGTCTCGACCTACAAGCTGCTCATGAACACATCAAACTGACGGACGATCAGCTCGTACACTCTGCCCCAGTGTGAGAGTTAATAGCCCTCCACACCAGCAGTATTCATCATTCAAAGAGAGAAACCAGCTAGATGCTGGTTAGCCAGTTAGATCATTACCAAAACAAACCGGTGTTAAAACAACCGAGCATATTTACCGTGCACCAGTGAAGAAAAACTCAAACCACCAGGAAAAAGTTTCTACCTCAGAGCTCAGGTTAGAGAAAAACAATCTTACCTTAAAGAACAAGTTTGTTTTGATCTCACGCGCTCTTGACTTTAGCTGTTTGTTTACATTCCTCACTTTCGTTACTCTTCTCGTGCGCTGAGCCGAACGGCCAATCAAAGTGATATCATTCACCGGCAGGCTCCACGGTCGCCGCCCCTGACACACCAAAGCGACAGCGACAACGAACGCTCACCGACGGCCCAACTTTAACCAACTGACCGCTGGCTTGGTGTGTCAGGGCCTTTAGCATCAGTGTCAAACCAATTCTGACATAACACAAAATTCTATTATTTTACAAAACCAAACTATAAAACAGACAATGATGAAATAACATTTCATAATAATGAGTTGAGCTTCAGTAGTCTCTAATAATTTCAATAAGTTTCATTTATTACCTAATTAATACTGTACACAGTGGGACTCCATATTCTCACACACTGCCTGCTTGCATTGTATCAAACTTTCCCAAAATACTTCTTGAAAACCACCAAAGAGCATAAATAAGCTACTTGCTTCAAATCAAGTGGAGGTATTACAGTATAGATGTTTTTGCCAATTGCTGTTTTGCATGTGTAGTGTTTTTCTCCATGTAGAGGGATCTCAGTTCAAATGACATCACGTTTTTCAGACATCTTAGGTCAGTTATCAACAGTCTAGTAAGAAAACCAAAAACCATGTCAGATGAATTCATTGACTGAAAAAGTATAGAAACAGACAGTTCTTTTACTCTGCTGCTCTGATTATGGTTTCGAATGGAACCAACTGTCAACAGTTAACCGTTAAAGAGGTGATCTGACATACAAATATAAAACTACCTTTACATTAATTAACAAAATACTTCACCTGCAAAATGACCACATGTATATCACTTACTGACGTGTAAAGAGAACTGTTTATCTCACATGTCTGCACAGTGAAATTCAAAAATGTGAGCATTCTTACCGCAGCAGCAAATCTCCTGCAGGATAATGTGACTTCCAAACACATGCATTTCCTAAAACATTACAATATAAAACACTTAAGTAGCGTCATATGCCTTTTGTATGAGCTCCTTAGCGAAGACGCATGTGTTTGGGAAGCACTGAGCATGAGATTACACTGCGTGAGTTTTGTGACACTTTGCAAACAGATGTTTTGTTTGCTGTTGTTAAACGTGGACCCCATTACTTCAGAATCTTGGCCTATTTTTGGATTCTGTTTACTGTGGAGGAATGGAAAAAAAGAAAAAAAAATCTAAGTTGTCTTACAGAATTCAAGGTAACCTGGGGCGAGTAACTGATATACATTTTTTTTATTTTTCAGGTGTAGTATTCCTTTAATATACCTACAGGATAGGACAGCAGTGTAAGCTGTTTCCCTACAGAAACGTCTTGACTCAGTCGATATAACTTGAGGTATGCTGTCCGTTCTGACTGCTTCTGTTTTTTCATAAATTCATCCACGCAGTTTTCTCAGAACTGTACCTTGAACACTGACAGAAGCAACATTTCAACAATTTCAGTACTTAATTGTCAGCTTGTCAGTCCTGATCCTCTCGAGAGGCCCCAGAGACAGCAGCTAACAATTCCAATCTGTACAGGAAGTCGAGACATGTTGCTCCTGACTCGACTGAGATCAGGACTTTCTCTCCTGCTGTGTTTCTATCTGTCGTTTTAGAGCTCCGAGATCTCATTTGCCATAATAAAGCAGCTTCACACCTAAATACCGAAGCACACTAAAACAGTCAAAATGCTGTATCCGCTGATTAGTTTGTTAATTCGTATTAATTTGGATCATGAAAATGAACAAATCCTTAAGTCTGCTAAGTTGGTGCGCTCTGTTTTAGTGCACTTGTGTTCCTGCTTCACTATAGTGCATTTCAACGAGTAAATCTATTTTTAAAATAAAAACAAAACAAACCAAAAAAAAAAAAAAAAAAAAGATAACATTACAAAGCAGCAATTACCTTCCACCCACAACATAAATCAAGTGGTAAAATGCATGAGATCCATACACTTTGATACGGTCACATTCCTTAACTGAGAAGGTGTACATTCAAAAACCTTACAGCAAAACTGAAAATGAAAACAAACATAAAATTCATTTTGCTAACATTACTTTTTTGATTTAATGTTTGAAAACTGCTGTACAATTCTGTCCGACAGTAAAATCCTAGGTGAACAGTAATAATGAGGAAAAAGCATAAATACGCCGTTTTAGAAATAAGTGTATAAGAACTTTTTTCAGCTGAGACTCAGCTCCTCTGTCATGTAAAAACAAAAAAAAAAAAAATCCTCAAAATCTCTTTCTAATAATTAAGTAATAAGTTAATTGTTTCCAACCCTCAGTGCAAAAATATCAAAGACAAACTAAAAGGGAAGGGAGCAGGAGTCACGTGGACCGTCGCTGTGCACGAGACAGTGAATCATCTCCATGGGAACAAGATTTTCTCAGGCACAAGTACTTAGGCTTTGTCCACTGAGCCCTTGGCAGGTCACTTTCTTTTGAGAACTTTTTTTCCCAGAAGTACACAGAAGCTTCAGTGCACCGCTCACTCACAGAGCCTGGAAGAACAGATGACCGTCACTGTGGAAACCAGACCGGAAGAACTCCTCTTCATCCTCTCTTCTTCGTCTTCAGTCGGCATTGTCAAGTGCTTCTGAAATGTGGGAGGCTGCGTACTTCAACCGGAAGCCACCTGCGGTACAAACACAGACACACACATGCACACAAACAGAGATGCATCCAAACACAAATGATTTACAATCAGTTACGGCTGAGAAACAGCAAGTATTACTTCAGCTCAGTGAGACTAAACCGGACACGTTACATTTTCACCATCTTAATTCAACTCATTTATATCACCTTAAACTATCGACTGAGTGTTTTGCATCGTCCTGGCAGTCATTTGTTTGCTATTACTTCATTTCTGCAGCAGTTCAGACCTGCATGTGTCGCTTTGTGGCGATGAGGCTGAATGTTTCGTAGTCTGCGCTCAATGTTGGACTCTCCTGCCGCATTCACACTGCATGGTTCGGCTCCACCTGACTCGGCTTAACTCACTTTTGGTACCAGGGCAAGTGAAGATTCTGAGCTGATCCCCATAGTGCCGTCTTGTGAAACCGCCATGACATCATCTTCGAATGGGACTTTCCCTGAATCCTTTCACTGGCAAACAGAGGGAAGTCTGCACTTCATCCACTGCACAGCAGAGAGTTTGGCATAGTTTACGGGTTTGTGCGAGTCGTCGCGTGAGTGATGGTTCTGTCTGACCAATCAGCGGTCTGCAGAGTTTAAACTCCACCTTTGCACCTTGACCAGGGTTTCACCAAAAACAGTAGTGGTTGCTCACCAAAACCTTTGCTAATGGAAAAAAAAAAAGATTGATTTGAGGAAGTAAGTAAATAAGCAGAGTCGTGCCGTACCATGCAGTAGAAATGCAGCATCTGCTGCCTCAGACTATTTGTGGTTGTGTGGAGGGAAAGTGAGGCTTCCTGTGTTTGTGTGTGTGTGTGTGTTTGTGTCGTGTGTCTGCACTACCTGGCTGCGTGGAGTCTATGGAGGGCTGGTTGCAGTCCTGAGCGTAGTGGCCACTCACACCACAGTTGTAACAGGACACGTTGCCGCTCTTCTTATTGACTCCGCCTCCTCCCAGTGCGGCGGCAGGCAGCATCCCCAGAGGATTTGGGTACACATGCTGGTAGACGCGCTGGCAGAATGATGCCGCCGGCGCCATCTGCTGCTGGAGGTTGTAGTTTGCAGCGGCGGCGGCTGCCACCGCTGCGGCCTGTGTGCCCAGCATGTGCGATGGCACGTCTGCGTGACTGTGAGGGTGGGTGTGCAGGGGGCCGTAGGGGGACGGGTGTGCAGGAGGTGGAGCGCTGGGGAAGAAGGGGGGCAAGGTGGTGGCGCCATTGGCCTGGTGAGGAGGCTGGGCCTGGGTGAGGTAACTGTTGCTGCACAGGCTCGTGAGCTGGAAGAGAGGTGGGGGCACGCTGAACACCTGCCGTGCTGCTGCTGCCATCTGGTGGGGGAAGAATAAAGGTGCCTGGCAGCCGGGGGCCCCGCTGACACTGTTGTTGTTGCTGATGCTGCCTCGGCTCCCGCAGTTGTTGTGACAGCCGCAGGTCCCACAGCCCATCGGCTGCGGCTGCTGCTGCTGCTGCTGCTGCGGGGGTGGTGGTGGTGGTTGTGGTGGTGTTGGCTGCTGGGGGGGCAGCTGTTGCGTCTGGGTTTGCTGAGGAGTAACAGGGTTGCCGGGGGCAACAGGGGCACTTCCACAGGAAGCACTGCTGTTGCTGTAGGACGTACAGTCGCTGTGCGCCGTGCTGTGAGTGAGAGCAGGACTGGGGCTGGGAGCAGGTCCAGGCGTGTGGGTGGGCACAGCTGGAGGAACAGCTGCCTGCACATGTCCCGGAGACGGAGCTATTCCAGTGGCTGCAGGAGCTCCTACAGCAGGTAGGACCGAGGGGGGGACGGGGGGAAGGGAGTAGGGAGAAGGCAGGCCGGAGGGCAAGGTCAGGCCGGGGTGCTTGGCATGTGAAGTCTCCCCGTGTGGCAGAGAGGGGGCCAGGCCGGAGCTGACGCTGGCCGGGTCTTGGCAGGGCAGAGACTGCTGCAGAGGAGAGGAGAAGGACGTGGGACCAGGAGACATGAGGCCGATGGCTCTGACAGGAGCCTGGTGTGGAGCCTGCTGGGCAGCAGGAGCAGAGCTGGCCCCTGATGCTCCGTCAGTGCCAGCTGGGCTATGAGACAGAGGTGTTTTGAACCTCTGAACCAGAGTCTGCACAGCTGGACTCCCTGAAGGGTGGAGGCTGATTGGTGGGATCCCAAAGGTGGGGATGTCCCTCTTCTCTGGTTCTCCCACAATTCCAGGTCCTGGGACAGCTGGAGGCACTAGGGGCATCTGCATCATCAGGGTCCCAGATGAGGGCTTCCCATCGGGGACGATGCTTTGGCCGGGGTGAGGGACTAGAGGAAGAGGAGGGTCTGCGGTCCCGTTGGGGAGCACATAGGGCAGAGAGCGCATGAAGGAGAGAGGGGGGAATTCTGTGCTGGTCCCTGGGCTAAGCGGTCCCATCTGGGCCTGGTGGCTGTTGGAAGACAGAGGGTGGACAGAGGAGACGGCCCCCACCACAGCTGGATCAGTCTGATGGGTAAAGAACACGTCAGGACCCGGACCTTTGCTGGAGTCATCAGAGTGGCTGTCGGTGTCTGACAGAGAAACAGGATCAGGTGAGTCCACTTACACCAACATGCTTCCAACAGAGGACGATAGGAGAAGCATGCAGCACACCACAGGTCCACAAAATCTAACATGGAAATAACTGAGACTCACACAGAGCTTTCCAAAAAGATTTTCATGTAATAACTGAAGCTAGTCATGAGTTAATAAAATAACCGCAGCCTTACTTTAATTGCTCTCTCCTTCTCTCTCATAATTCTCATTGCAGATGGATACACTAAAGAAAAGATCCAAAAATGCAGTATGGGAGTTTTACACTCAACTGTCTGCGATGTATGCAAACAAAGTGTCAGCATGGGAGAAACTTTAACTTAGTAAAACATAAGGAGGCTGTTTAGAATTATCCATTTTTTCTTCAAATGTTCACTTTTTGAAAAAGTTGCAGGAAACTTGTATATGATGTTGAGAGTTTCGGTTTTGAGTGAACATTTGTTAGAGGCATTTCAACAAGGTTTTGTTAAAGTATTTTTTTTTTTATATTCCAAATAAAAAATTTTGACAGAAAGATTTCCATTTTTATTGAAAATAAATATCGGTTGGTTCGCATCGGCCCTTAAACAAACAATATCGGTGGAACCCTATTGTTTTTATCTTTTTTTTGGCAAAAAGCAAAAGAAAGGGGTGGCAGTTTTTCCTGTAACTGAATGTGTTAAATGAGCATATAATACCATTTCATACTGATCACACGCCCCCAAATCGATTTGACATTGTATCATGGCAGTCTTTTTAATATTGGCAAATATCCTGTGGTTGTCCAAAGAATTGATATATCGTGTTGTGATGAAACTAGTGATGCACATCCCTAGAAAGCATGTAATGTTAGTGTGACATGTTCTCGTAGAAACTCCACATACAAACATGAACCTGGAAATTGGCATAATATGGGACCTTTAAGTGTACTTTGTGTGTGTGTGTGTGTGTGTGTGTGTGAGTGTGTGTGAGTGTGTTTTACCTTTGTTGTTGTCGTCCTCACTGTCCAGGCTCTCTGGTCCTCGGTGTTGAGGGCTGGATGGGGAGCTGTAGCTTTCTGATGATGTTTCACCAAACGTATCTGGACCAGAACCTCCATCTGCAACAACACCTGTGTGTTTAACTGCTGAAATGCCACCAAACAGCAGGCTACAGTGCATTTACTTGGTGTCAAAGCAGATGCCCATTTATCCTACAGTGTATATTTACACGGAGCTGTCGTGTATGGAGCTATCTGGATGGGACCTGACATCCATTATAAGTCCCAGTCAAACAGGATTACAAGCATTACAACAGCCATCAACACTCACCTTTCCTCTGAGGCGACAGAGCTGCTGCCAACCTGCCGTTGGCTACAAAGGCAGCTCCTTTGCCCTTTCCCTTGTCCCTAGACAGAGTGGGGACACAGTATGTCAACAGAGAAACACAGTAACAAGGATACAGATGTGGTATGTAATGAGTAGTGAGAGTGACGGAGAGCTGCCAGCAACTTTTCTTCAAACATCGACGGCTGCAAAGTCTCCATATCACTGTGATGAACTTGTGATGACGTCTCTGACCTACCTGTCAGTGGGCAGGACTCTGCTCTTTGTTTTAGTGACTGGGTGACTTCTCTTCTCAGTGGCCTGGTGCTGTGAAGAGGACAGCAGATCAGAACATCTCCACAAATTTTAGACAGAACCTTGAACACAGCATTACACTTTACAAAACCAAACTGTCCCCAGATTCTGCTGCAATGTGAGTGTGTCTCACTTTGACGCCGGTCCTTGGTACGGGCTGCTGTGTACAAGGCACAGAGCAAAAGACAATTCACCCTTCAAGCACCGCAATAACACTTTCTTCTGCCTTTTGATTTAAAAAGCTCACAGCAACTTAACAGTCTCTGGATTTTGTTTGATATCTTGTGTCGACAAAAATTGCAGCAAAAATTTCTGATCCACCGTTAGCACAGTTAGCTTGTTTACTATATTGCATGAATGTCACTGTCTTACTGAATGTCCTGCTGAACCCCATCCAAGCAACTATATATGGACTATACATGGAAATACAGGAATGAGTAGACAAATACGTGTATGGAGCAGCCAAATCTGCAAATGTGCATATGTGGGGAAGCAACATTGAACAGCACATGAAGTCATTTGTATGGTATTAACACTCTATTGTGACAGAGAAGAGAGAGAGTATGAGAGATAACCTCCAAATAGTAATGGTATCATTTAGAAGACTAGATAAAACCAACATTTTAGCTAAAGAAAAGGAAAAAAAATGACTAAATGATATTAAATGCTCACAACACAAAATGGAAACATATTTGGCAATAAACAGACTGTATACTGCGGCAGACTACCTAACCACAGTTATTAAGAATAACCTGAGACACTCACATTCATGTGCAGTCCGAGTGACCACAGACACAGACAGACCTGGCTGCCCAGAGAGGACAGGTTGCTCTGTCACTGTGATAAGGGAGCTGTAGAGATATAATGATTTTCTAACAGAATGGCACAGCTAAAGAAATAGTCTAGAAGAAATCTTACCAAAAATTTAAATAAGTTGCTCTGAATTTTTAAAGTCTGAGGGGAAAAAGGAAACTACCCTAAAGTATGGAAAAAAGAAGGAATGTGCAGCGTGGCTGCTAAATATGTCACTTCCTGGCACAATAAAAGAGACAAGTGAAATCCTTACATAACTTGTATTTATGTATGCATGTGTATACCTGTGTGTATATGTGTACATATCAAATGTCATGTCTATAAAGCCTGTTAAAGGAAAAACACAGAGAGAGCGAGAGAGAGAAAGCAGGGATGTGCTTTGTCAGCTGCCTCACACTCACAGTCTTGACCTATATCAGTAAGATTAGCGGTGAGTACTCCCATTCACGTGGCAGTGTGTGACTGACACACACACACACAAAGAGAGAGAGAGAACACACACACACACACACACAAAAAGAGAGAGAGAGAGAGAGAGAGCGCTGCCTCAATCCTACTAAGGAATAGCTTCATGTTCCTACAACCTATAATGATTAACTAGTGTTCAAAGAATTGTCCTTAACTGTGAACTGTGCAGCTGAGTTTTACAGTCGAGTTAATCATTAGTGACGCCGCAGAATCTCTCTGCTGCTGGAACATGTGGGAAAAACAAAACATCATGACACTGCCCTGCACTGCCCTCAACCCAAAAGAAGCACATTCAATAATCATCTAAATATGCTGAAGAATTATTTTAAATATTGAGCTTGTTCCTCTTGATATTGGTGTGTTTATTTGGAAATGCGGCCGTTTCTGAACTCTTGTTGACAGTTTTCCTACTCTGGACCTTAGAGAATACTTGGGCAGGAAACAGTGTGACCAACACATTCTTTTATCAGCCATTTATAGAATTTTTTATCCTCGGTTTAAAAACAATTTGCCACTAAAATGTTTCATACGTTTTCAGCCCTTCTCCAAATTATACGTGTGTTAAAAATGTGCAACACCACATTAGTGTAATGTGGGCCAGTGGTGACAAACTCAATGAGTTCATGGGCCACATACAGAGTAACCTGACCACCGTGTTTAAATGTGACCACAATAAGTATCCTTTGTTTTTTTTCAGAGAACTACATTCTGGTCAAGGTAGAAAGCCTCCCTGATGTCAGTATGCCTTGTGCAATATTAACATGAATACTTAACACTGCACTTAACACAATCAGATGCCTTTCACAAGCATTGAAACCTGGGGAAGTTGTTTTGATTTCTTTTGAATACATGGGGAAAAATACAATAAGCATTATGTTGAGAAAAACCCTGCAGATTTAATTACTGAACGAAATAACATAATTATAAATCTTATGATACAATATTTAAAATTATGTTAGAGAAAGACAGCAGTTTTTTTCAGTTATTTTCTCTGTTTTTCCTTTTTTTAAAGCACTTTCTTAGTTATTTTTTATTATTTTTTTTTTTTAGTTCTTATTTATATTCCTTTTTTAAAAGGCCATTTCTTATTACGTTGCTCATTCCCTTCTTCCCATGCTTTAGAAAAAAATGAAGCCAACTGGCTCATGTTTCAAAGGGTTAAAGCAGCAGCAGCAAGCTATCTGGCCCTCCTCAGCAACCCTCTGGCCTCACCTGTTCAGCCTCCTGGCTGCTCCGCAGTGTGCAGCTCTTCCTCCTCTCTGCTGGACCATTGAGCTCTGCAGCGTGGCCCCCCCTCCGACTGTCCCCCTGGGAGCCCTTGGCACTAGGCAGACTGTTGGGAAATAGAGGAATATAAGTATTGTCTTTTTCTGTGTGTATCAGATCATTAAAAATGTCTCTAAAAATGCTGTCTCAGCATGTTTCACTGCTATTACTCATTTTGTTCACTCAAATATTGATGTAATCAATATTAGTATCAATATTGATGTAATCAGTATTTGTCCATACCTAAATCTATACAACTCTATGCAACAAGTCCTATGGGAATATTAATCAACATATGCGCCTGGATTCTATACAATTAGCTATTATTTTTTTATCAGAACGTAGTAGCAAAGACGCAGATCAGACCACTGACGGTGTACCTACCCTTGACATGGACTCTTGGTCCCGTGCTTTTTCTTGTGTCCCTGAGCATATGACTCCAAATCTGAGAAAAAAATAACAAAACATCATTACACCGACTGTTAATACTCAAATGATTTCTCACTGTGAGGAAGGAAAATAACTAGCAAGCAATCACTTTTTGATGAACAATGACAAACTGGAGGATATAGAATATATAAACAGATATTTAAGGAAATCCAAATTAAAGTCTTTAGTATAAAAGTATAATGGCAAGTAGCATACACTAAGTTCCATGCAAAGGGAGTAATGTTAATGTTGGAACATGGATATCAGAATGAGTTAGGTTCATCTACATTTCACCAACAGGTCGGTGCGCATAAAAAATACAAAGACAGTATTAGGTTCAGTGGGAGGTTGTTTTTAATTTCCCTTATTTGGTTTCACTTAATAAAATAAGTCATACGGTCATCATGAGTAAGGTATTTTTACCAAGTGAAACTTTTAAAAAAATGTTTAATGTGGAAATGAAAAGAAAAAGATGTAGAACATTTGTATTTTTGCATTTGAAATAGATGAATAATAATAATAATAATAATGTGTGTGTGTGTATTTTTTTAAGAGTTGGATGAATATATCAAACAAAAGAAGGGTATTTCAGGAAATATACATTTTAATATATAATATCAATGTATAATATGTTTTAAAACTGGATTCTGAAAAGTGCATTTTGTGTGCAGTGCAATACGAGTATGTGTGATATTACAGTAGGCCTTAAGGGTTAATACAGTATAACATTACTCTGACACATACTAGATCTTCTAGCATTAAACATTCTGATGCTGGTCAGGAGGCAGTCCAGGGCTGTGGTTACTGCTGAACTCAGTCCAGCACATGATCGGGCAAATATAGCCGTGAAATATGAGGATTTGAAACAGTCAGCCTTTCCAAACGACCTCCAAAAATAAACGCTAGTTAGCTTTTCCTGTTTACTATGTAGCTGCAGTTATGAGTGCAGCGCTGGTTAGTGGGCCGCTCCTCTGCTTTGTCTGTACGCACAATCGGGCCTCATTCACTCATTAGACATGCTCTTGTGCATTTCTTTTGTCCTCTTTGCGGCTCTCTCTCTGCCACTTCTACACTCCACAGAGGATCACACTTGTCAGAAAAAAAACAACTGTGGGAAATGAGCAGAATAATTCAATAAATGAAGTTGTTCTCACCTTCCTCCTGACTGGAGGCATCAGAGCAGTCTCCTTGGTAGGCCTTACCCAGCTGGCAGTTGCCTATGAAGAAAAAGATAACTTTTCTAACAACAGTAATCACTTTTTGGACATGGCTCAGTGACATTTGCTGCTGTAGATTCATGACAGTACAGCTTTCCCCAGCAGTCTCCGGATTTGGTTTCGTGCTTCATTCTTTGACAACATCTGCAGTTATGCATTTCATGAGATCCAGTTTGAGTGTGTGTGGATGAAAAATACGATAAAACATGTTTTTCATTAGTTACGTTTCTGATAAATAATATGTTTGCATGCTGGCCGTCTAGATAAATTCTTAAATACCTACTTAATTATTACATAAACACATTTTGGGTGTTGTGGTTCAACTCCGAAAACAGCGCCTTTGTTTCATCTGTCTGATGGGTGTAAGTGACATAACACTAATGTTATTGCTTGTTTAATCAAATTTATCAATACATTTATTAATTAAACTGAAGAAACAGAAATACAGTGATTGCTGGACTCGCTCAAGAAGCAGAGAATCTCTGAAGCTTTTATGTGTCTTAAAAAAGGCGTTAAGTAATATGTGGGTAAAGGAGAATACAGAACGTCATCAAGCCGAGCTGTTCTGAACAAAGATTTACAAACTTGTTGTGGTGGCAACGTTAAGTCGTGTGAGCATGGCGTACAATTAGGCTTCTAAATTCCTAAAAGTGGTGAGAATTTATGAAGAATATCATGTTGAACAAAACATGTAGGTATTATAAACAATGTTAACCACAGAGCTTATTTTCTACAGTGATACAAAATCCAATGGAAAAATCCCACAGGCGTTTTGAAAAGGGAACTAGGGTGATGTTAACTTTTGTGTCGGCCTACAGAAAAATGTCATCCCTGAATTGCTCTAGTGATCACAGTGGAAGTGTATTGTTGTCTGCATTATTTACATCTTCAGTGCAGCTATGGTATTAGTCTGATACTCACATCTACAGCAAGCAGGTTTTGTAGAGTAACTGGAGTCACAATTAAAGAAGCTGCAGACCTTTCTGGTCTGTCTGAAGACTGGAGGAGCCGACAGGAACCTTTCCCTAAAGACAAGCAGAGGGAAACATGGCTGTTATATTTTTCTCTCTCAGAAGAACTAATACATGATGCAGCAGAATAACTGCAATGCTTTGGTGGTAGGCAGCTGACTAAGCTGGGACATACTCAAATTCAAGACACACCCAGAAACATTGCCAGTAACATTTTTCCTAGTATTTCTCAAAATATTTATGTCAAGTTCCTATTCCTCTTTACTTCCACAAATGTCCTCATAGCAACAGTTTGACTGGAATTTGCATATCTGAGACATATTAGGGTACTTTTGACAGTAAAATGAAAAAAATTAAATTCTTTTATTTTTATAATACATATATCTGTTTTTGTATCTATGAGGAAGCATGAATCCAATGAGAATCACTACATAATGTTCATAATGTAGTTTCATACTTAGAAGAAAAAACTTTCAGTTAACAATGACCCTAAACATGTTTTACACAGAACTGGGTTTTGCCTGACTATGGTCAAACCAAAACAACAAACTTGTCCTTAACATCCAAATAAGTGCTTAATGCTTAAACAAACTTTGAAGTCTCTTGCAATACCAACATAATGTAGTTAAAATAATAGAACAAAAAAGTTTCACTCTGGCACCAGTTAAGCCTTGGCCCATAAAAAGGTCAGAGTCTTACTAGGCCACACAGCAAATAGGATCCAATGCAGCTGGTTTGTGGGCTGAGCTACTGAGGAAAAGCTAGAGTTCAGACAGATAAGTTTCACTTTCCACAGTTTCACTTCTAACAAAACAAAACTGATGGATATCATGCTGTGAGTGCAGGAGGGAGGGAGAGAGAGAATAGTGAGTGAGTTGTGTATCACAAAAAGGGCGTAGTTGGCTTTGAAAATCAGCCTCACCCATTGTCACCCATCCAACAATAACACACACACACACACACACACACACACACACACACACACACACACACACACACACACACACACACACACACACACACACACAGCTGCACTCTAGAGTAGAGGTCTCCCCAGGGGGGCGCAAAGGAAGAGTAATGAGGCAAAGCTACTTCACGGGAACAAAGGGACGTGCACATGCTGCTGTTGTGAACACAACAGGAAGTTGGTCATTGTAGTGTGATCAGCTAACCTGCTCACCAACATATTTGAGTAGTTGGAGCAGCAGCAGTAGAGTGACACACAGCTCATTATTCTAACCTTTATCTAAACAGGGTAAGGCCAGTGAGAGCATTTTTAAGGTGATGTTAAATTCTGACCGCTTGCTTTTTTATTAACAGCATTCAAATTTAATACCATAAAATTACTTTTGATACTTAAATACAGTAAATATTGTCAGGATTGTCTCAGGGAGAGCACAATCCCAGCCAGGTAAAGTGGGATGAATTTTACAGATCTGTTAAAAAATTGTTACATAAGAATATATATATATATATATGGCTTTTTACACACATAACCTAAGTTAGAGTAGTTTTCTTATTTATATTCTTATATTGTGTACATTTTGAAAAGTGTTGTTTTATCTCTGCACCTGCCACCAGTGTGCTATCATTATAAGAATAGGTAATATGCTACTTTCTCTAGCGGAGAGACTTGATGATCTCTCTAATTAGGTGGAAAACATATGTGCAAATATCATTTTCTGCAATCAGCCAAAATGAGAAAATATTAGCACACTGGATATCCTGCATTCCAAACTCAGTCTACAGTGTCAGACTTCGAAAACCTATCCTCTAGATTAACACCCATTTGTGATTCTCATCTAATATTTTCTTGGCATTGCTGCTATTCATTAACTCACAACCAATTATTAAATATTTGGATGGATAACACTAACTGCCTGCCTGTCTTCTTAAATCAAAGTAAGTCTTGTTATGTTACAGCCAATAGTTCATTCACATCAAACAATACTGTAACTGCGGTGGTTATTTATTTATTACATGTAGGAAATGACCCTGCAAAACAAACAGTTAAAGGGAGGCAGTCTTTGACCTCTTATCCTTGGAGAACTCAGAATAACTAAATGAAATGACCACAGTCTGGACTGCGGTTTTTCTTCAGTCAAGTCTGCAGTTTGCAATGTTTTCATGTGATCTTATACGATGTGAACGCCAGAGAACAGCAAACAACACAACACAGGGTCCAGACAAGCCCATCATGTTTGGCTAATGGGAATTAAATTAGATTTATTTTAACTCTATGTTCCCATGAACATGTTTAAGAGAGCAGGATGACTGGCCACTGAGGCTCACTCTAGGAAATCGATGGATGCATTAAGGAATACATCTCAGCCAGTCAGTTCAGAAAGCATGTTTGAGCAATTCCTTTCCTTGTTTATTATTGCTATTATTGTTTATTAGGCTGTCAGATTTATTCATTTTTTAAATTGCAATATCACATGTTTACAATTCCATTACTTTGCATTTCAAAACATGTTTTGAAAGCAGTACTTCTGTATTGCAATTCTTACCAGAGAGCCTTGATTGGGAATCAAATGACAGCAGTTCCTATATGTGTGACACTATTGTTCCCCATGACAGTAAGACATGTGACTGGTCACAACATGCCAACATGAGGACGACACTTAGACCTGAGTCTTCCACCATGTTGAAGTTAACTTCTTGGATTTAGTTTGATCTTTGGTCTTTGGTGATTCACACACACAAAATAGTGCTTTGCTGGGTTTGGCGATGTGGCTGCCCGCTGACATCAGTCTGATTAACTGCACCTGTGTGCTCAGCTCAGGTCAATTTCAAAATTGTTTAGTGAACCCAAAATGCAGAAATATTCAAATACCATAGGCAAAATCAACACATTTACACTGCATGCAAAAAAACCTGCATGTTTTTTGCCCCAAACTGCATGGGACTGGCATAAAGTGGGTATGTCTGTGAAGGGGAGACTCATGGGTACCCACGAAATCCATTTTTATTCACATATCTTACAGCTATAGTTCAAGGGTTCCCTGTGAAATGGCCATGCCGTTTTTCCTTGCCAAAATTTAGCCTAAATTTGGAGTGTTATTTATCCCCTTTCATGAGAAGCTAGCCGGACGTGGTTGGGACCATAGATCTTCTAGTTCCATATGAAACCACTGTCACCAGTCTAGCTTTAACACTCAGCCCAGTACAGACTTTTAAAGACAGGAATGTCTGCTGGGACCGTCCACGATTATTCCAAGTAAGATAATAATGTGTTATGTTTGAAATGTATGAGCACTAATGTTGTCAGC
This sequence comes from Plectropomus leopardus, assembly GCF_008729295.1. Lineage (NCBI taxonomy): Eukaryota > Metazoa > Chordata > Actinopteri > Perciformes > Serranidae > Plectropomus > Plectropomus leopardus. The sequence continues at coordinate 22,262,800 of NC_056483.1, forward strand.
CCTAAAAATAACCCCTTTAAAATGTTTCCAGCTATAGTTACTTAAGAGCCCTCTTCAAAGAGTAAAGGCAGATTTATCATAATAATAAAGATTGATATTAATCAGTCATGGAAAATGACTGGCATCATTCTTGTACAGAGGTTAAAAGTACCTGAGGTTCTTCTCCACCTCCCTGCTCTCGTTCCGGTCGCCCTGGTTCAGAAGTCTCAGGATGCTCTTCTCGAAAGACTCAGTACACTGATCCTTAGGAAGCTGCAGGGGGAGAAGAGGTAAGGTAATTCAGTGTCTTCACAAGTAAATGTATCTTCATCTATTGCAATAGCTACCGTAGAAAGCTCAAGCCGAGGTCTCATGCATGTTGTCAAATGTAATATCAAATGCAGTTCAGCTTCAGTGGTCTTGAAAAAAGCTTTGCCAAAACAAACAAACAAACAAACAAACAAACAAACAAATAATCTGTCAGCATATCTAATCTTACTTTAACAAACTGGCCGCTAGACTTCAGCCAATAATTTCATAATCAGAGTTAGGACATGGATTTAAAAAAAAAAATCCCTTCTACTCTGAACCTATAATTGCTAGAGTTGATGAATAAAATAAAAAAAACATAAAACATATAAAACAAATATCTTGACTTGTGTGTTGCCAGATTATTAAAACAGACAGAATTTTAGAAAATAGTGCATGAAGAAAATGTACTGTACATAAATCACTGCAACGCAGACAGAGGGTTGTAGCTGAGAAACCATTTATTCAAGCCAAATCTCTGTGACTCTGTTCTTTACTGCAAAAACAATTGAAATTTCTTACACCCATCCTTTCTGTTGCCACCCTCTGTGTCTTTCTGCCTGTGTTATTTACTCTTAATAAGACACTAAAATAGCCAAATGGGCCTTTTTCACAGCCTTCATTCTGAATAGGAGAGACACAGGTGTTACCAGTGACAATAACAATGGCTCTGTTCTATTCAAGTGTCCCATTAAACCACGACAGTGTGGCAGTGAACCAGCAGCTCGAACAATACCAAGACCCCAAAACTGAATCAGCTACATGGAATTCAGCTTCATTTAATTTTATCATGTGCACTTTTAAACTGTGGTATACCAAAATGTGTTTGATGAAAAACTTTAGCGATTTGAGTGTCTTACCAAAACCAAATAATACAGTCAGAGAGACTTAGAGACAAATTATTATTATTGAGAAATATTGCCTGTTTCTGTGCATTTGTCTGTTATAGTGTGAAATGACTGTCAAGACACAGAGGCTCCACAAGCCAAGTGCCATCTAGTTCCATGATATCTGAGACAAGGCAGGCATCTCCAACACTCGACAACTCACACCAAAACTATCTAGATTCATAAATAGCACTAAAAGTGAGATGAAAACCTTTTTTTTTTTTTTATTTTGGTGTGTCTGTCCCTTTAAGATGTGTGGGCTGTAAAGAGCAACAAAATAAAACTGGGTGCGGTTCATTCTGTCACATAAAACGCACACAAGATAGAAACGAAAAATCACTTTTTGGCAGTTGTAAACATGCATTTTATGGGCTGTATTTTCCCTTTAGAGGTATTCCAACGACTGGTTGAGTTGTAATCAGCCACATAAAACCTTAATCAGTGAAATCAAGTCATTTTGAGGCATAAGTAACATTTTAGTCACAAGATAGGAGCTGAAATCACTTTTTGCCAAGTTGATACTGGTTGAAGTGTCTCTTTGAAGGTATTTTAACTAGTAAAAAGGGCTGGGTGAGTTATAATCTGTTACATCAAACTGTGATGAATGAAATCAAGTCATTTTGAGGCATATATAACATTTTAGTCACAAGATAGAACCTGAAATTGTTTATTGGCAGGTGTGAAACTGCATTTTATGAGTTGAATTCCCCTTTACACAAAAGGTTGAGAATCACTGAGTTGGAAAAACCAAAACATTTTGGTCATTGCAATGCATGGTTGAAAAACAACAACAACAAAAAACAATATCAGAAGTGGTTACCTTGAGAAGGAAGTTCTCCAGTTCCAGATGGGTTTTAGTCACACTACTAGAAGAAGAGTCTGACCATTTCACCTGAAACACAGCACAGAATAATCTCCATCACCACACAGTCTACAGGGAGAAATCTGACAACAGCAAAGAGGAAATGGAACTATGCCAGCGCTTCATAGTACAATGTTGTTGTCAAAAGAAAAACACACATATACCAAAAGATTGGCTACACAATTTTGAATTAAGGGCTCTTTTTAGATATATGTTGAAAGCATGGAAGTGTGAGATAACTAACTTATAGGCCTACTATTCACATAACACCAAAATGTCTTCAAATTGAAAATGCCAACTAATCTCTGTTATAGGAAAATAAAAAAAGTAACCTCGACACAAACATCCCTTCTAACCCCCCTCTATAATCATGTAGATATGGCATGAGTTACACTCACTGAGAAACCACACTATTACACACCATCTTATTTATCTTGTATGACAAAAATACTACCTGTATGACTCAGTATGCAACAACTGCATCAGTCTTAACACCAGATGAGTCTATAAAGGCCAACACAAGTGAGATGATGCAGGCTGTATTTATAGCTCAGTTATGCTCAGTTGGGCTTTAGTTAGCATCCTGTATCTTATGGAAACTGGATTGGGTTTGCCCACGTTCATGTGGGTCAGGTATTTGCTTTACTGACCATACAACCACAGCTGGTGCAATTTTGGTATTTGGAATTTGGTACAGCATCATACTAGAAAAAAACTACAGACTAAGTACCATGTAGCTCTGTTGGCAGATACTGGTGAAACAGTGTTCCCAGTAAAACGCCACATTGCTGAGATGTAGACTCTTGAAAAAAAAAATCAAAAACTTTGATTTGCAATCCCAACTTGGAAAAGATGGGTAGCACAGGCAGACATGTGGCAAAAGTGTAGTTCTTACAGTGTCTTAGAGGAGCATGGATCTTTAGGGAAACAGTCTGTGTCAGATTGGCCTGTTCCACTTAAATTAAGCTGCTGATCAGTATTGGTCCCAAAAAGCCTGACTTGAACATCCATATTGCAATAAAGACCTGCAGTTGTATAGTGCTTTTCTAGTCGTTTGACCACTCAAAGTCCTTTCACACTATGAGTCACATTCACACATATGCTCATGCATTGGTGGCTAAGGCTACCGTATGAGGCGCAACCTGCCAGGACTTTACAGTGCGAGCATTTCACATGGAATTGTGCCTAAAAATGAATACATGCAAACTGTGAAAATAATTTTGGAGCACAGTGTGTGATTAACAGATGTGCTACTTTTTTTTTTAACTAAAGGGCTTTTCATTTGAAATGAAAGAGAAAGTGGTGACCTTAACTTCAGCAACTGTAACTTCATCACACAGTCACGGACAGAGGACTTTCACTTGCAACTATCGGTAACGATACAATAGCTTCAAAATAAAGCCAATTCATTTCTATTTTCGGTGAAGAGAGGAGGAGGAAGAGGAAACCGACAAGGAATATTTGCATGGTTTATCAGCTTAGCTTTGCGAGGTTTGATGGCGCTGCCGGCTAAACACTATCAAGGCTTTTTAACAACAAGGTCGACATGGCGGCTAACGTTAGTGAAGCTACTGTAACCCCCTGTAATGACTTACTCTGCATCTTGAGACAAATCCCCTAGCAGTGTGAGACTTTTTATACTTACTAGAGCTGCAAGAACCAACACTATGGAGCCATTTGTGTGCATAATAGGCACAAAAGGACCACAGATAACCATTACTCTCTCCCAGTATCCTAAATTGGCTGCTAAAATCTCTAATCAACAGTATTTATACAGTGCCTTGCAAAAGTATTCACCCTCCCTTGGAAAACTTCCAGGCCAACTCTGATCTGTACTTCTCCAGAGCTTTATCCCTAAAATTTTTGGAACGATGCTGCTTGATTTGATCTGGGCCTTTCAGAAAACGTTTATATACACAAAGATTATGCAGCACTTAGATTGCACACAGGTAGGCTATTTTATGTAGGCCCATTACGCAAAATCAAATTAAAAAAACAAACATCATTAAAACTATGAGTTGCAATTGACAAAATCGGAAAAACAACAGGGGGGTGAATTCTTTTGCAAGGCACTGTATCTATAAAGTACATTGATTCTGCTACATTCTGAAATGACACAGGCATATTCAGCTCATGTGTGCAGTATAAATAGATGTGTTACTATGTGTGCGTGTCAGTGTGTGTGCATCAGAGGTTTGTTCCAGCATAAACAGATGGAGAGTGAGAACGGCTCGCTGTTGTGAGTGCTGTTGGCTCTACTGTCGGAAGCTCAGTCATGCCAACAGGACCGTCTCTCCTCACCATCTGTCTTACTGCTTTTTTGCTTTCTGTAAATGAGCACTAAATACTCCTATTTGTTACTGTGAATCCATGTTTGGAAATCATTCATTCTTAAAGGGCCACGGTTATTAGCAGTGATGAGCTGCCTCACTATGCAATTGGAGCTTGCCATTAATTTAGTTCAATGGCTAATTGCTACAGAAATACAGAAAATGTACCCCAGATTTGCCCAATAAAACTAACCCACAGTCTCCCTATTGAGTCTTAATTGGAACATGTAGAACATAAATTTTTCCTGCATGGTCAAGTGAAATTTTTCTGACATGGCACACAGGGCAGCAATCCTGTTCAAATCCAGCTCTACCTTAACAAAAAATGCCACCATGCTGGAGATAACAAAGCTTACTTCCAGGCTGCCTCTGGTATAAACAGCACCACAGGGACAAAGTGATGCCAAATATCAAGAGTAGCAGACACCTCAGAAAGCCACTTCATGCTCAAACTAGCACAAAAAGGCGGTTAGCTGATGGAAACTGATGGTTTATGATGCATTTTGATGTGACTGTGATAAAGTTGTATCGAACTGTCTGTCTGTTTGAGCACGTGTTTGTTGTAAAGAAAAACAAATCTGCTGTCTGTGCCAGACAGCCACGTTTAAAAGCCACTGATGTCAAACTCTGTGCTTCTGGCTTATCACCAATATATTACTATTGTAGTCCATTATCAAGCAAACTGTTTGCTGCATATTTCAAATGCAGAGAATTGGCCGTCTGCCAAAGCTGAAAGCACACGTGCAGGAAGGTGTTTAGCAGCAGAGTGGAAAGCAGGTGAGTGCGTATGTGTGATGATCTGTGTGAGGTCCAGCAGGTGCACCACAAAAAAACACCAGACATTACTACACTTATCAAAAATGTTTACAATCCCCCTAAAAAGTGATACGTCTGGCAGGTGTATTTCAGAATAAAGTAGTGCTGAAACTAACAATTAATTTCTTTGTGAATTAATCTGCTGATTATTTTCTTGACTAATTGTTTATAGAAAGTCAAAGAAACTTGTAAAAAATGCAATAACAATTTCTCAGATTCCAAAGCAACATCATTACATTGCCTTTTTTGCCAAAATAACCCTCCAAAACCCAAAGTCTCTTCATTTACTACCATACATGACAATGAAAAATGGAAAATTCTCACATTTAAGAAGCTGAGACCAGAAAATGCTTGATATATTTGCTAATCAACTATCAAATTATAGGTGTTTAATATCTCTTTGATCAACTAATCAATTAGCTAACTAACTGGTGCAGCTCTAGTAAAACAGAAATAGTTCTAACATAAAACTGTTTACCACAAGGTCTATGGATTATTTTGAGTAAGCTGATCATGATTTCTGGAAAGACAAATTGCTGTTGAGTTTTTCAAATGTATTTTTTTTTTTTTTTTTGGTGCTTTGAGTACCACAAGTCCAGTGCCATATTGTTCAATTATATTGTAGAGAAGGCAAACATATCTACGGCTGTCGGCTGATATCGTCAACACTCGTCAACTCACACAAAAACACCTAGATTGATGATTAGCACTACAGGTAAGAGGAAATAATTATTTTGGATTTTGGGATAAACCGCCCCTTTAAGATTACACAGAAAAACTGCATTATGCTAAAAGAAAAGATCCACCAGTCATGTTAACCTGAAGCAGAGCAGCGTGTGTTGTGTTGTGTTGTTACCTACCTCAAAGTTGTATTCCTTGTCTATTCTGGTCCGAGAGATGCCCCTGAGCACAATTCCCTCTATATGCACTGCTGCAACAACAGAGCCGTAATAAACAGTTATGACTCAGTCTCTCCAAGAAGTTTTGCAGAAAAAGAGTGATGAAGCTATTAGGACTTTGCAAATATCGATTTTAGAAAAACAACAGCCTAAACATTTATCTTAGTTATTATAGCACTCACTAGAAATCAATCAGTGCTTTCTTTGTATCCAGATAATTTACCACTTAAAAGTTATTAAAAAACACTCAAAATGTGAGGGGGCTGTACTTTATGTGTTGTTGTGACAACTGCCAAAATCATTATAGATGCAAGTAAGTGAGTACCAACTATTCATTCTAAGACTGCTTTGACAGTGTAATTTAAGACCGTTTCCAGTTGTACCTGCAGCTAATCAACCCTTTGAAACCTGAAGCGACTTCACTTTTCTTGTGCTGCTTTCAGACGCCGTTCACAAGTATTTAACCCTGAGAACCCTGAGAACAGTGGTGCAATTTCTTTCAAAAATGTGGAAAAAAGGCCATGAGCAACTTGGTCAGAAATGGTCCACAAATTGCAAGAACTTGGTAGATTTAGAATGTTTTTTTTTTTTAAAGCCAGGGAAAATATTTAGGGAAAAAATAGGGGAAAACTTTATTTATAATTATCATAATAATACATTTAAATTTATGTCAGAAATATTATAACTTTTAAGCACTTTTACAAGGTCATTTTCCTTGTTGAACTTTAATTTCAGTTGGGATTTTGGTTTAGTTTTTGCAAATTTTCAGATGATTTTCTTGTACTTTTATTTCTTGATTGTTTTTGCTCTTTTTTTTGTAGCTCACTGCCTTTTCCCCATGTTTTTGAAAGAAATCAAACCAAATTGCTCAGGTTTCAAAGGTTATAATAATGTACAATATTTGTGCATGTTTCCATTCACCTTCTCTTTGTGTTGCCCAGCGGTTGGAGCGGCGGCTCTGGCAGGGAGGATGAGGGGCGGTGCATTCCCCCAAACCCAGTGCTGGGGAGAGCAGGTAGTCTGCCTTCTGACCCGTCAGCTCCTGGAGACCAAAAATACACTGGGTTAGTGACTGGCTCATACTGGTTTGTTACAATTTTAACCTCTAATTACAGCATAACTTGACTGTGTTTCACAGGTTTTATATTTATCTAATAACAAAACCCAATGCCAAAATGCATCATCCCTTTGTGTTTTGTAGAATCATAACAAAGATATCGTGTATCATGTATTTGACGTTTTAATAACAAAGCTTCCATTGGGTCGGTCTAATATTTAGTGCTGATGCTTGAACACAGCACAGCACACAGGCATTAAGATTAAATAAACCCAAGTAAAGATTTTAATCTCTGATGAATTACAATCCACACAAACCCATTTAAATGTTGCATAGCCCAAAACGGTAAACAGCAAACTTACTATGTAACGCAAACACAAAAAGAGCTGGAGAATGCTCTTCCAGCAGAAAATGTGTGTGAATGCTGACATATGAAAACTATAACAAAGCACTGCTGAAAATGCCGAATTGTAAAATTTCCTATAAAAAGATGTTAAAACCATAATGCACTGCACCGCAATACTGAAAACCTTGTAAAACTGGCAGAGTTGGATGCTGAATTGTATTAACTAAAGGCGCTAAGGGCTGAAATACATTGCTAGAAAAGCTGGAGGCTACTGTCAAAGGTACAATACAAATCCATTAGCTGGAAAGACTGAAAGAGCAAATGCTTTGTATTTTAACATGCACAAACTGTAGAAAAGAATGATACAAGCACAAACGTCTTTACAGAGCATAATGTTTTGATGCTTGAATGGTTTCTGTCGCTGAAAGTATGCAGGAGGAGTGGCCAATTCAAAAAAAAAAAAAAAACACATACAGAAAAATGTTGGAATACAATAACAATGATTTGGACCAAAATATACAAATGCTGAATCAGCATTCACAGAAATACGCAAAACTGCTGAGCTACACCATCCACTGAAACAACTAAAAGGGGTGAAACAGACATAATGACACACACCAAACACTAACCATCTTCTCATTCTCCGTTCCCCTCTCCCTCTGTCTTTTCCCACATTTGACAGTCCTACAGTCCAGAGACAGTACACTATTCTAAAAACGGCATGTGTGATTTTATTAAGAGCACGGCATCTTCACCAGGCCAGGCCCTGACTCACTATGATGTCAACCTCATGGATTCATCTAAAACAGAGACAGCCCCGCAGTGTTGGACCAACTGGATGTTAAGCTGAAGGTACTTTGACTGTGGTGACAAATGATGAAAAAGTCTTTCTGTGAAACTACAGATTCTGGTTATTTATAATAAATACTAGCAATTATTTTCCAATTATTGCCTGATTGATTAAAACATCCCTACTTTAATCTGCCATGTGAACCACTATACCACCATCAGGCAGAAAGACACAAGTCAAGGTTCAATTTCAGCGGTTGACCCTGAAGGGTGAGAGATTTTTCGTGTGCTGCTGGGAGTCTGACACTTGAGAGTCTGCGGCAGAGCAGCTTTGCATTCCTAACATGACTTCAGATTAGGTAATGGATTTGGCATTTATGAGTGTGCATATATTTCACAAATGCGGAAACAGTCGACCAACATTACACCTTTGTTAAAGAATTTTCTGGAAGAAACCCTGGGCTCTCTGTGGTCAGAGGCACCATTGGCTCAGTCAGTTATTCGTCCTTACTTCAACGAAGAAGTACGGTTACTTTGTAGTTATGATTTCACCCTGTCTTTTAACAGATGGGAGGGTGGGGGGAGAGAGTGAGTTTAAGTTAAAGGTTTGGTTAGGATATCTACTTCAGATTACCCAGGCAACCCTCTCTGTTAAAAAGCCAGCTTGTTTGCTACTTTCTCTCCAAATATGCTGCTTCCCAATGCTCGTCTATAATCAATGTCTTTCTCCAAAGTGATTTATATGAGAATGAGAATTTTCTTTGGGGTGGTAACAGGTAAACACCAACAACATCACATCATTGTGTAACTAGGCTTGTATTTTAGTCAGCGTACCCTTTCAGCAATACATGCTAGCCTTAATACATGTCCTTTTGAGAAATCGCGATATTTCCAACACAAACACAGTCAGCTAGTTGAACTGTACGATTTTCACCGAGGCTTACAAACCAAAAATTTAAGGCATGAATAATCCTCGTATGTAAATAACTTCCTTCTCACACATCCTCCAATTCTCAGACAACTCTCCATTCATAATGTTTGATTTTTGTGCTTGTCAAAGGCTCTGATGGCTAAATTACAGTTTAAAGAGACAGTTTAAACCAAAATGAAAAATTGATATTTTTACTCATACCTGTAGTCTTATCTACCAATCTAGATTGTTTTGGTTGAGTTGCTGAGTGATATTAGTTGTAGAGATGTCTGCCTTCTCTCCAGTATAATGGTACTAGATGGCACTTGGCTTATGGTGCTCAAATGTGAGTGACTGAAAACTATTAGACCAAACAGAATGAACCGTTAAAGGGGTAGTTGCGATTTTTTGAAGTGGGGTCGAATGGATTACTTATCCATAGACAACATATTAAAAATAGTAGATGTCAGTCAGCACGCCCCCAGTTTGGAGAAGCAGGCTGTAATGCCACATCGAGCTTAGCAATTAACTGCTGTGGAGGGCTCAGCAACAAAACATTTTTCAGCCACCTTAAAAAGTCCCACATACAAAAAAATCTATCATTTCAAGCGTGTGCTATTTTGAGAGTATTTTCACTGCTTTACCCTAATGTCAGACAGTGAAGTCAAACAGGAAAATGAGGCTGTTATATTGCTCTCTTTAAAGCCAGACTCCACTTGAGAAAAACAGTAATTTAAAGTTGTTGAACACAGGAGCTGCAGTTTTACAGTTCCCTCAGTTAGATATTGTTATTGTGTGAGCTTAATGTTTTAAATCAGTAGTTTGGATTCACCAAAGCCACACAACTACACAAAAAAACTAGATGATCATAGTAGTAATAGACCAGCAGCTCTCATTATCAGCAATGTTAAAATGACTGTTTTTCTTATGGAGTCTGGTGGCTTTGACGAGAGCATAGAAGGACAACTAAAGCCATTAATGGTTTACCCGACAAACAGGCTATCTGACAGAAAGGTAAAGCAGTGAAAGTACTCTCAATATAGCATACACTTAAAATGAAATCGATTTTTTTTAATTTAATTGAATTTAAGTTATTTTTTGCTGACCTCCATCCACAGCAGTATATTACTTAGCTTCACAGTCCGACTGAAGCCTGCCTCTCCAAACTGGGGGTGTGCTGACCACCATCTACTGTATGTAATACGCTGGCAATGGATAATTACCCCATACAACCCAACTTAAAAAAAATGAAATATCCCTTCAAGTTTCACTCTCACCGAGCCTGATGCTCTGCTGCTCTGTCTCTGCTTTAAAATATCTGAACAGTATATATATTTCTATAGCTCTCCTATGGAATGGTCCAGCTCACAAAACAGAATAACTATCTGTGGTGGCTATTTTTGTTTTAATGATGGTAGTCTGCCACAAATAAATAAGTGTGTCAGATACCCTGGTATAACTGCGCAGAATTAAATGTGCATCTGCTGCTAGCTCACCTGGCACCGCTGACCTGGCTGAAATTACAGCTCAGCCAAAGAGGACGCCATTAATGTTTACATCTTATGGTGTCATGAGCACAAGCCTCTTCGTGAGTAGATGCACGCTTCTTTCTGGGTAATGATATGGAGGGTGAGTTTCGTTAACGGTATAAAGAAAACCGTTTTCGACATGAAACTGCTCGTAACAAGATCTGTGAATTATCTTGAGTAACTTGGTCACAATTTCTGTAAAGAGATTTTGCTGTTGAATTTTCCAAAAGTGCTGCTTGGTGCTTTCAGCATCAGAAGCTGAGTGCCATCTATATCCATTATAATGTGGAGGAGGCAGACAGCTCTATGGCCGATATCTACAACACTCTGCAACTCAAACAAAAAAATATCTAGATTAATTAAAAGCACTACAGGTACAAGGAAGAATATGTATTTCTGATGTTGGGGTGAACTGTCCCTTTAAATCAGCCATGTCCAAAGTCCAGCGTGGGGCCAATTGTGGCCCTCAGACCAATTTTTAAAAAACCCTTGGCTTGTCTTCCAAAATATACTATATGATTAACACAGTATTTGTTTATCATGCATGACCACTTTGCATTTATTTTCATTTCCCCTCACAATGGCAGGACTATTATATGCAGACATGTACCAAGTAAGAACTATGTAGGCGTAACTAATGTGTTTTCACAGACAGTAAAGAAGGGGGAAAAAAAGGTTAATTAACACCAGATATTCTCTGCAACATAGCAGACATGGCCATGGCAACAAAGCATAAACTCGACAGCAAGGGCTGCCACTTTCAGGGGCGGTGAAAAGTTGTATACTTTTGCACTCACAGATGGAACAGTTGCATTTGTCAATAGTAATTGAGTTTTTAATTATTTTTTACACATATGATGTGAGAAGTGGGCTGTATATCTGTAGTTTTTTGGGTTTTTTTTACATCATCTAATCTGGCCTCCATTCTAAAGAGTTTGGACACCGCTGCTTTAAGCGATGAAATGAGAAACAGCTGTGTGAAAGCAGGCAACAGCTATAAGTCATTATTTACAGTAAAACGTAAGTAACATTACTGATTTAATTATCTGCTGCACTGTTTGCGATCCTGTGCAAACCCGCATACAACAGTGTCATGTCCCATATGGCTAAAGGCCACAAGTGATTCTGTACTTTATCAAACTCCTGCTGTAGCATTTGCAGCTCCGAGCAGCTGGCAGGCTGTGAGATAATTAGCCCATACATACAGACTGTGAGCAGCGCTTGGCATTTCATGGATGTAGTTTTAATAGGAGCGCCGCTTAGCATCCACTAAGCTTATTAATGACTATCACTGAGCAGAGCATTTAGAAAGATAACAGCAGCCAATATAGATGCACGACACAACCAGATAATACAGTGCACCATGAGACCAAAGCTACAGTGTCATAAAAATATCCCAAACATTTCAACATGGCACTTGTAACTGGTTGAAACCACCTGCCGAACTTTAGCCACTAGCATGTTAACCTGTTAGCTTACAGCTGCTAGCTGCCTCTGTTAGCGTTAGCTGTCCTGCTATGGACGACAGGTCATAATAGGAAAATGAAGTTTCCTGCTTAAGGACTAAGCATACTTGGCCAATATGTAATGTTAATTTGTTACACATATAAAATATTTAATTAACGTATAACTTTAGCCGGTTATGCTACAGACTTCAACTCCCGAACGAAGGATAGAAGTTGAGCAAGTTGTAAGCTAGCTTAGCATTTTAGGGTAACGTTACTAGTGCTGGTTTATCACTCATTACCGTTATCTGGGCGTTTATCCTTAGCTGTCTTTGACGTCTCTCCTCCTCTATGGCAATCTCGATTTTGTCAAGCTGTCCTCGGACCATCTCCCGCTGGTGGAAATGGAGAGCCGGGTGGAGAGAGGCCATAGTAAAAAGCAGTGCCAATTGCTCCAGGGGTCCTGCCGCTGTGTCGTTAGCGGAGAAGCCGCAGTTCTGCTCTGAGCGCCCGTACACACTCCCGTCCTGACACGGCGGGTGGAACGGGTGATGGTGAGGGTCCCTGAATGGATGAAGGGAGTAGTCATAATTTTTGTAGAACATGGCCGGATCTACATGGCTCAGTATCCGAAAGAGTATTCCAGCACATTCTCTGCTGTCAGACCCGAGGAGGGACAGGCAGACTAGCAGTTTGGACCGAACAACTGGGTCAATCACGTCCGTTAAAACTCCCAAATCGCTCGGACTATTAGCCCGAAACTCAAAGTCTCTTAAAACATGGTAGTCTTTCCTGGTAAGATCCTCTAAGTAAGATCCCAAAAAGCGAAGCTCCAGTGCTTGGCACATGTGTAGCAGTCCGCACATGAACTCGATCCGCTTAGCAGGGTTTAGATGTAGGCCAAACCACTCAAACACAGTCTCCTTGTCCAGCTGGGATGGATGCACGCTGCGTCTGGGCGACTCATCCAACCCGTCGGAGACCGAAGGAGGTGCCGCCCTGGGGATATGCTGGTGCTCCGGCTGATCCAATGAATCGTCCTCGGCCGTTTCGTCGCCTCCCTCCTCGCCCGTTTTCATCGGTAGCTTCATTTTCAGCATTATCAGCGCTGCGAGAGAAGCTTCAAAGTGGAAATAACGGACCAATATACATTACTGTCAACTTACACCGCTTAGTAGTGCTGAAACGAGAGGCCAACAGCGAGGCGTATTACAGTGTTTTTACTATTAGCTAACCATCTGACGTGACGAGTGTACTGGAGCTTTTCCCCTACGTTCAATTCTTCTTCTACTCCTCATTTCCGGTAGAGTAGCCATGCACGGCTAGCTCATTATCGCCACCGCGCGACTGGTGGTGGACTTACTGAAATTTAGCCTACAGGACTAATACACTGCTATTTGAATAAATAAATAATACATACACACAAACATACATAGATTTTTCATTGCAGCTCAAGAAAATTAAAGTATGAAAAGTATAAGTACCCAAAGATGAAAAATCTATAAATAGTTAAATAAATAATGACAAAAACACCCAAAGAAACTCAGAATTATTAAGATAATATATAATAATATAAAATATAATATATATATATATATTATATATATATATATATATATATATATATATAATTATATAATATAAATCAAAATGGCAAAATGGCAGCTAAATCACATTCTGTCTATTGGCTAATTTTTCAAATTTACTTTTCATTGCAGCGGCAATGTATAACATAACAAGAAAAACAAAACCAAAAAAAGAGATAGAGAGATGCACAGCAACAATAATAATAACATAACATTTAACAATATAAACAGATTTAAAGATGAATAAATGTAATATATGACAGCATACATATAACATGCAAATATTGTTATTTATGTATGTGGCAATAACAATCATGTGTATAACAGTGGAGTTATGATAATTATGGCAGTAGTAGTTGGCGTGGCTCTTGTATATTTAAACCTTTGAAACCTGGACCAACATCAGTTTTTTGTGCTGCATTTAGAAGCCTTTAACATGCTACCTGAGCAAATTGGTTTGCTTTCTTTTGACAACACAGAGGAAAAGGCAGTGAGCAACTTGACATAAAAAAGACCAGATTTATTTTGAAATAGGTAAATTAAAAATATATATATCAGGAAAAATGTCCAACTATGTTCATATAATTGTCAGAATAATATATTTAAAATGATGATACAGTTTTTCTTTTTCAACTTTGATCATTTTCTAGGTGATTTTTTTTGTTTTATTTTTACATTTGTTTTACTAACTTTCAGGTAATTTTCTTGTGTTAAAAAATAGTTAAAGGTGAGAAAAATAATGATCTAAAATGTAGTTGGGGGACTATTAGATATTATCAAAAACTAAGAAAAATGTTCAGAAAACTATATTTATTCTTACAATTATATATTTAAAATCATGTTACAGAAGAAAACATATAAATATAAATCTGTTTTTATTCTTTGTATCTTTAGCATGTTCTAAAGGTCACTTTCCTGTTTCTTACTTTTGTTTTTTATTACTTATTTTCAGATAATTTTCCTGGAACTTTTTTACCAAATTTCTGGGCCATTTTTTGTGATTACTGCCTTTTCACGTGTCTTTGAGAGAAATCAATTTGCTTCAGGTTTGATAGGGTGCTGGTAAATAATGAAACTACTTTTTTAAATTCTCATTCACTGACTTTCATTGAGCCACTGCCCTCTTATGGAAAAAAAGTGATCATTACAAAGACAAGGACAGCAGGGAGATGTGGCTGCTCAGTGCAGCGCTGCTTCCTCTGTGGAGATGTGAGTGAAACTGGCAACAGGAGTGTTTGCAGAGTCTGGATCTAAATAGTCAAACAACTACCTCCTTTTTTTCTCATTATATTTTCTGCAGCTTGCCAAAATACATGATAAGAAAAGGCAACCAGGATGCTTTTTAAACAGCGTAACAGAACTCCCTAAAGGAGTGAATACCAGAACTAATGCTTTTAGGTTAAAATTAATGAGGGGGTGGTAAATTAAAATTCAATGACTTATGGCGAAGGGGTGGGATTTAATAAGTTTTTACTTCTCCTTTTTGAACATGGAAACCAACTCATCATGCGTCCACTTCTTTTGCTTTATGTCTTGTTTTTCATTGTCTGTAGATATTACGTCTTTTAAGCAAGTCTGCTTGTTTGTATAATTATTTTTTCTATTTCTTTTTTACATGTTTGAATTTAATCAAATTAAAAAAAAAAAAAGATTCCAGAGCTTTCTTGAATTAATTCCAGTTGAATTTCAGTATAAAAAATGAAAAAAAAACAAACAAACAAACAAAAAAAAAAACAAAAAAAGTCTTTTTAGCCAGCAGTCTTCCTCACCTTCGTCTTGGAGCTGATGATAGTCCTGTGTGTTGCTCAGCCTCGTCTGTTCTGCTTAGAGAAAAAAGAAGGCACATTATGAAAAAAATAAACAACAGCAACAACAAGACATTTAAGTGCTATATTTTTTTGCAGTAATTTTTTTTATTTGTTTATTTCCAGAGCTCAGAAATGCCCTGGCAACAACAAAGCCTTAACCCTTTAAAGCTGGAGAGACATCCCTTCTGTTTTTTTTCTTTTCTTAATTTTTCCTGATTTTCGGCACCTCTAACAAATATTAAAACCTCTGAACTCTGAATCGGTGTGATTTCTATCAAAAACATGGGAAAAAAAGACAATGAGCAACATGGTAAGAAATGTTTCACAAATTTCAAGAAATTAGTAGATCTAGAAAATTATTTTTAAATTATTTTAAAAGCTAGAGAAAATGTGTAGGGGGAAAAAGAAAAAAGCAAAGGAAAAACTATATTTCAAGTTATTATTATCATTGTTAAATATCTAATAATGTTTTAAAAAATTACTGAAAATGTTAAGCACTTTTCCCAGGTCTTTTACTTGTTGGTATTTTTTTCCCATGTTTCAGCAGAGCAGAGTGGCGCAGCGGAAGCGTGCTGGGCCCATAACCCAGAGGTCGATGGATCGAAACCATCCTCTGCTAACTGTGAATTCTTTGGAGTAGGAGGGTGTCTCTCTGCTCTGCTATGCTATCAAATAATGAAGTATTTATTGTCACAGGTGTCTGAAGCAAGTCTTGTCCCTTTGTTGCTGAAGTGGGCATGTTATAACGTATTGAGGGAATTCGGAGAATCACTAAAAAGACAGTCACAAGCCCACAGTGTCCAGTGTCACAGAAGTTGTGGATGTAAACCCCCTTTGCCTCTTTATTGTCTCTGTCACAGAGCAAAGTGATCCCTCAGCCTTTGCAGACACTTGTGATTTACTCAAGGTCAAGTGTCAAATGTTGCTGTTAAAGCTGATTGTTTGAAGGTGTTTAGATGGCAGCGCTGTTGAAGGAGCAGTAATTATTGCTAGTTGACCAACTTCTCTAACATATGTTAAACACCCCTGAGAACAACAGGAGGGATTCTTAAAAATGAGGTAGTGTGGCTGAGTGGTCTCAGGCGCTGGATTAAGGCTCAAGAGAACGCAGAAACGCTCAGGCAAGATATGACAAGATTAAAAATTGAGAGCATTAAAACAAAGTAGAATAAAATACCATTAAATATGAAGATAGTTGGCATTATGTCTCCCCCACCATCCCATGTTTTTGAATGATATAAAGGCACTTTGCGCAGGGTTCAAAGGGTTAATTTGGCACTGAGGGAGCAGCAGCGCTGATCACGAGCAGCTTCACTGTGCTGCTCCAACAGGGGGCAACAGCAGCTCACCGTTCCTCACACATATAGCCACAGTGCCACACATAACAGGGTACTGGATAGCAGTTCTTGACAGTGGGGGAATGTAATGATGTAATCGAGTACAAGTACTGTACTTTATATTTGAGGTAGTTGCACTTCACATAAGTATTTCCATTTTATGATACTTTACTCTTCTACTTCCTTACAGTTCAGAGAAAACATTGTACTTTTCACTGCAATAAAAGAAAATGTTAAATAAGAACATGTGAAAAAATAAATAAATAAAAGTTAAATAAGAGTATCTAAAAAAATAAAAAGAAATGTTAAATAAGAGCATGTGAAAAAAATCAAAGGAAATGTTGAATAAGAGCATCGGAAAAAAATAAAAGGAAATGTTGAATAAGAGTATTTGAAAAAAAAATAAAAATAAATGTTGTATAAGGGCATGTGAAAAAATAAGAGGAAATATTGAATAAGAGCACATGGGAACAAAATAAAGCAAATGTTTGGATGAGAGATATGAGATCATCCACATTCTTACACCAGCTGCATTCCATTCATAAAAGACAGGAATCTGTTTCAGTTTCACCTTTCCAATCTGCACAGTGCAAACAACTAAATATGACTGAGCTGCCACAACCTGCATTCTGCCAGCTTTATGCAATACAGCAGCACCACGGTCAGGACTGAGGACAGAGACCACACAGAGACGCATTCTGAGACGCAGACTGAGCACAACTCTGAGTATTTTCTAGTGATCTAACCCAAACCTCCCTGCGTCTGTCGGTCTTTAATAAGCTAATAATAAGATGACATCAATTTCTAATGTCTTCTTTTTCCTATACATCAAATGCATTATTTGGCATTGATTGATCATTCCTAAAAGGATTTTTTTTTTATCTCAGTTGTTTTTGGAGTTGCTTCAATATAAAAAAAAATATATATCATATGAATTCATTAATATTCTGCAGGCAGGATGGGAAGTGACAATTGCGGCTCTTTGTTTTCTTACTGTAAACAAGTCTTACGACACACCAACACCAATAATATGTCAGCGCTTTCACCGGTTCCTACTAAAGATGTAAATCTTTAAAAATGGGTAACAAAAACAGCTGGTCACTGCAGTTTTTTGTTAAATGTTACTCAAAGAGTTAAACAGTTCATTTGTTAGGGACTTCTGGTGAGCATTTACGACAGCAGGAAGGTGTGTGTGGGTTTGAGCAAAAGGTGCATGGTAATTAAGAAACATTTCACCCAGTGCAATGCTGCTGCACTCTTGAAAGTCTTATGAACAGGTGTATTGGACCTGAAACTCTGGCTCTAACAACAATTCAGTCACAGACTGTATAAATTAATTAATGCAGCAACAGTGACTTCACCCATTGGTTTGCCTCGAGTTCGGCATTTTGGCTGTTGCTGTCTTGATTTATTTTTTTAATTTTTTTTTTTTTTGAGAAAAAAGGGCATCACATGGACAAGGGGTGGTGCCATGGAGGTGTGAGGTTTGGATCTTACAGACTGTGGGGATGCCTTGCAGACAGCCTGCCACTCATGGTGACCCCAACCTTAATAATGTGTAACTTTAAGCTGTAATAAAACATAAAAGGTTGACGTATATACAAATCCCCCTCTGTGCAGTGGTCATGAATGGAGAAATAAGCTCTAGAGACCAAATCTGTCTTTTTGTACTAGGTTGTAAACATGATTATATCTGTTGTAAAGCCTATGATGACTGATTGGTACTTGGAGACAGCCTCTAGTGGCCATTAGAGGAACTGCAGTTTTTGGCACCTCCCTATGGGCTTCATTTTTTTGAGCCCTGGAGGCTGCCACTTAGAAATATTGTTAATAAAGTGACTAGAAGTGATCGACAGCATACAGGATTTTTTGGAATTCATTCACAATAACTTTTTGGAAAACGATGGTGGTTTAGGAACAGAGGAATAAGATATATCAGCCTTTGGATACACACATAGTACTTATTAATAGATACATTAACTGTTGGTTTGGGTCTGCACATGGAATTGTGACAAACAGAAAAAAAATACTGCCAACATTATCCTTTAAATTAATGTGACTTTTGAAACTTTGCTCCATCTATGAACCCACTTTCAGACATGGCTGCTTCTTTCCTGAGAGATGACAAAAAAGTCAGATAATATTAATCAGAAGATAATATGGAGGCAACTGAGAAATCGTGTCTACAACTGAAAGATTGTAGAAGTGTATCATGTAGATACAAATTCTATGAATGTACAAAAGCATAGAACTGCTATGCCAGAAAAACCCCAAACAAAAAACAGAAAGAGATGAGTATCTGGTACCTGAAAGGTTTCAACACTGTAAAAATATGCCTGCCTTCAATTTTTAAGTTTTGAGAAAAAAATGAATCATTACAAATTTACCTCAGTGTCCCTCGTGTTGTTTCAACAAAATGTTTTTCATGTTTTTCCAAGATATTTTTCATAACAAGATGTTTTCATGTTATAATAAGAAACTTTTCCAGTACAAAAAAGAATCCTTGTTATAACAATAAACTGTTTATCTTGTTAAAATGTGAAACATATCACATTGTAACTGTTTTTTTCCTGGCATGGTAGATCTTAGCAAGTATAAATACAACACTGTTTGCAAACATTAACATGTATTCAGTCAGTTTTACTGAGTTTTTAATTTGTAATGGCTCAATAATTTCTTACAGAGTATCACAGAGGTCCAACATGTGCTACAGTTGCTATGTCATCTCTTGCCACAGAGTTTCTTTAACCTGTAATTTCATTAAACTCCTGCACTGCTGCAGTAAAAACATGCTGGCTGTTAAACCACAGCTCTGTTCCAGTTTATAATAGAACTACTGAGCATCGTTTCAACTTTCCACACATGATCCTCTTTTAAAAAACAAGAGCATCTTGTTGTATAAGCTGGATTTGCTGATATTTTAGTCATCAACCTGTGTTGATATTTAATAAATGACAGATGTTTGCAGTGATTTCATGTGACCACAGTAAGACATTTCACACACAAACACCAATGCTTGTTCACACTGTGGTCAGTCTACACATTAGACATGTGTGTATGTGTGTGTGCAAATCCACATCAGATCCACATCGGTCTCCTGAGTGTCACATTCTGTGGTGAAGCTTGCCATGATTTAGAGAGGCTGCCCTGACACTCCCACCACTCCCTCTGCCAACCAGAGGGAGGACTGTCACTACCAAGTCAACTTCTCTCTCTTCACTTTCTCCCAGCAAAGTGGCGTTCATCATTGCCTGCTAGCAGCTGAGAGAGAAAGGTAAGGCCCTGTCGTCACTTCTTCACTGCGTGTGCTGGTATGTAGAGGGGTTTTTTAGAGGTCAATCAGAGTGACAACTTGCCTTTTTCATACATCTGATCAGGCTGAGATCATATGCACGCTATATATACGTCACAAAATATGATCTGATCCAAATCAATATCAAAGTGATGTTAAACATACAGAGAAATGATCTCCGTTCTTCTTGGTGGTTGTTTGTTACTTTGACATGTTGCTTCATTCCATGCCTAACCTGCAGCTGTACATATCTTTGCATGCCTGTATCATTATTGTGTTTTTGTATCCTCTCCCAAAACTTGATGTTAACATGGCATGGGTTCGCTTTGGCCACAAGTGACCGTCAGGACAAAGAGAAGACAAGCTAAATATAAAATATAACTGCATACATCAAACTCTGTGATTATGGGTCAGCGAGGTTGTCTGCCTAAGCGCAAGGCACCAGTGTCCCTCTCTCTCTCTGTGTCTCTTGGCATTTGGCAAAGTTCTGCTGTTAAGTATGTGTGTAGTTCAAGATAACTTTCATCTTAATTTCTGCATGTTCAGCGACTTGTTGAGTTGGACATGATGGTGAAGGTGTGTGGGATGGTAGCCAAAGATAGTCATGGCTTAAGGCAGCTATTTTTGGTTTGGGGACATATAGTTTCAGCATGTATAGATCATTTCTTTGCTGAATGTCAGAAAAGTATAGTCTTCGGAAGTAGCCACCAATTATCTGTCATCGAGAGGTTTAAGTACATGACAGCTAAAATACTTTGCTCGCTGTTGATATTTTAGCTTGGATGTGGAGTTATTTGTGGATTACATACTTTGAAGCAAAAATATTGATGTAGAAAGAATTAACACAATCAAACTATTACAAAATAAAACTAGCTTAACATAGGCTAACATGTGTTAACATAAATATTACAAAGTTCTTTAACTTAGACTTTTCTGTCCTTGAGCTACAGTTACATTTTAGCATTTATCATTACGCTTGTAAGCAAAAATTATGTTTCTGCTGTAACCGCCTACTTAAAGGGACAGTTCACCCCCAAATCCAAAACATATTTTCCTCTTACCTGTAGTGCTATTTATAAGTCAAGATTGTTTTAGTGAGAGTTGCCAAGTGTAGGGGACATCGGGTGTAGAGATATCTGCCATATCGTAAATATATTGGAAGTAATGGCACGTGGCTTGTAGGGCTTGAAGCACAAAAAGAAAAAAATAATTAAAATTCAACAGCAATGTCTTTTTCCAGAAACCCTAGCTCAATGACTCAAGATAATCTATAGACCTATTTGTGAGCAGATTCTTGGAGGAACTATTTTCTTTTCAACCGTATCACTGCGCAGAAGGAAGTGCGCATCCACTCATGGACAAAGGGCTCCTTCTTGTGACAGCAAAAGATTTAAACATTAATGATGTCCTTGTCTAAGGCTGTAATGTTAGCAGACGCACACTTTTTATGTGCAGTGATTTGGTTGGGGGATGCTGTTTGGTAGAAAGTAAATAGATCCTTCATGCTCACAAGGTTAGTGGATTATCTTGAGTGACTGGATCATGATTTCTGGAAAGAGACATTGCTGTTGAGTTTTTCAAAAGTATTTGTTTGGTGCTTTGAGTGCCACAAGCTGAGTGCTCTAGTTTAATTGCATTGGAGAGAAAGCAGACATCTCTACAGCTGTTATCAACTCATACCAAAACTATCTAGATTGATGAATAGCACTACAGGTAAGAGGGAAAACATGCATTTTGTTTTTGGGGTGAACTGTTCCTTTAAGTTTAAAAGCCCGTATCCATGTTATTGCTTGCCCTAGCTGTGACCTTACCACTCCTTACAATTTACTGTGATTCAGTCATACAGTTCCTGACACAAACCCTAGGGGAAAAATCTAAAAGGTATTTTTTGCCTGTTATCCAGTAGAGTAATGCTCTTTTGGTGACTCCATACATATCTGCTGTCTCCTCATACCTTTAAAATGTTTTCCAACCCACTCTGCTCTTTTTCTCTGCTGCACTAGCTATGGCAGGCCTGCCAAGTCTGCAGACACACTGGGTTTAAATGTTGGCTTTATCAAACATTTTGTTTTTTCCAGGCAAACATCTGTGAGATCACAAAATACCTTTAAAAAATGCTGCTGGATAACACATAAATAATAACTGGATTTGTCCACAAAGATCTGCATAGAGAACACTATGTGACCGCATACCACAGTAACACTGAGTGGTGGTCCAGCTGACTGCAAATCAAGTACATCATTAGTCAAGTTTCCTTCCTGAAGAATGAGGGCATAAAATCATCACAGGGAACCTCACATCTACATTTACAGTATATTTGTCAGTTATATTGGCACTACATTATCATAAACTGAAGGCCTTGTGAATCAATCTACACTCTCAACTGCATGACCACACAAAAAAGAAAAATCATGTAATGGCTCACATGCAAGTTTCAAGTCACTGAAAACTGATTTTATCATAGTGTCATAAATGGAAAGCAAAGAGAAGAAAGTTGTAAAATCACAATCAAAATATAAAGAGATACAAAATGTGCTTTGTAAAGTGGAGAGGAGTTAATTAAAGTAGGTCATATGTAAAATACAGTAAACAAGCGTCAACATGCAAAAACACTGCTCTCTTAAATCAAGTATTTGGTTAGACCGCTTCGAGAAACTTAATCTCATAGCTTAATGCAACGACCTAACACTATTCTCAGCCACTGGTCAGAGATGTAGTGGAGCGTGTTATATGGCAGTGAGAGTATCACACTCCACAGTCATCTTTGTCAACTAAAGGCGCTGAGCAATCCCAACAACATCTGTGCACAAGGAATGTTCTGTGATGCCGAAGCCAGAGGGGGCGGTTGATGTGGTTGCTATGCTGCACCTCTGGTTTGCCAAATGTAGAGTGAGGTTTGGAGGAATTCAGGTTCACTACCCACCTATCCACCCTGTGTGTCTGTAATGATGGGTGTGCTTTAAGATGAAAGAGCGAGGCACTGAGGAAAGGATGTATAGATGGATCAAAGGGAGGGAAAAAACGGAGTGTCTCTGAATCCTGAGAGAGACACTTTTAGAAATAGTAAAACATTTGAAACATTCTCCAGTGTCATGCTGTCTCAGTGTTATTCACTGTGGCCTCATGTGGCGTCATTCAATCTCCCCACGTTCTACTGTGACAGATCTGTCCTCAGCAAATGCCTGTACACTAGCAGGCAGCGCACACTGATTAGAGAAAGAAAGGAGCAGAAATATAGTTTTCTTGGTCACCCTCCAATACCTGAAGATATCTGCACTGGCATAGAGACAGGCTGCATTGAGGAATTTAAGAAATTAATGTAGTCTCTTTGAAGCTGACTCCATTGGTAGCTGCATGACAAGTGGAGACACTGGCTTTAAAAATTGTCTTACCATAGATTTAGTCAAGTTTATATCTAAATTTCTCAAAAACACACATTTCAACAGAATTTCCAAAAAATCAGCTAAAGATTTGAAAATGAATGCATGTTTCTTGATTAACTTCTCTGATATGTGCATCAAATGCCATAATTAAGCTTGGCATTATACATTTTTGCAAACAAGGTACAAGGTACAAAGTAGATTTATTGTCTTTTTTCTTAAATGTGGTTTAAGAAAAATGAGCCACACATAACCACACATACATTGCATTTCTACATTGTTATGCAACGGATACGTTTAAACTTTTTGTCTGAACAACACTGTGGTCAACATGTAGTAATGTCTAGGCACAAAAAGATCATGTTTTGGTGCCACAAATTCCTGCTGGAAATACAGTGAATTCTCCATAAAAAAAGCAATTGCTTTTGGTGGCAAAAAAAACTGCAGTAACAGGTTGCAAATTAACAACTGGTTTTGTTGTGAACTGGTCTCAAACAGTGGTCTACGGCTTGGCAGCCATGTCGACAAAGAGTCACTAGGTCCACCATCCCCTCCTTCTCTGTCAGAATCAGCACTTACTGTACACATGTAGTCTACTATAACTATATAACTTCAGAAGTGTTCTTATGATATGTATGAAATGACCAAATGTAACATATCCGTGGCTTGCCAAAACATACAGCGCTGACACTTTCCTCTGGTGACTAAGTATAAGGAGTTGGAGGTGCATGTCTGAATACTCAGAATGACGACTTTCCCACTGGGAAAATTCACATCAATGACCTTTCACGTCGGAAAAAACAACTTGACAACTCTGAGATAATGTTATAACATGAGTTGCAGATTTGGCGCCATAAATGCATTAACATGGCTGCCAAAATCAATAACTGGCCGATGGTTAGAAACTTTTATATTTATTCACATGGCCCGAGGACAGACTACCAGGCCGTTCCTGTAAATATTTTGTAATGTTAAAGTTTTACTCCGAGTTCCTGCATTAGACACCTATTCACAGTTGGTAGAGCTGATTCTCCAGGCAGGTTCCATTAAACCACTGCAGAATAAGGGCTTTTTAATGCTCAACATAAGATACATACATATATGCAGGGAGCCTTCTGTCTGTACTCTGCGTTCATTTGAGTGAGGTTACAGTCTCATTGCTCAGAAAAGATTTTCATCTCTTCACTTGAGCTTAAGCTTCTGTGGATGTTAAGTCACATACTAAGTGTAAAACATGATTTTTTTTTTGTTGCTAAGTCTGTTTCCATTACATTCTCTCTCCTCTTTGAAACCAACTGCTAGAAACTAAAGAGCTGTCTTTGACCTGTACATGTTCCTTTTTAAAATATATCCACACACAAATGTACATAATATGCCTTTGCCTAAAAACAAGCCCTATAGTTTCCTGATGTGGCATCCCTGTCGTCCGTACATTTGTCAGTGCCTTCCAAAGCTGTTACAAATCAGTTACTTCATGGAAGTTTCCTTATCTGCCATCACTGTGGTCAAGGTTTGGTTAAACACAAGAACAACTTGGTTAGAGTTAGGACAAGATTGTGGCCAGGGTTAAAAGAAACCAATGCTGAGTTTAAAATGAACATTGGCCTCCCATGTCAAAGTCAGACACATCCATCCACCCAACCTTCTCCTGATCATCTGCTGCTCAAACTAGAGATTCATTAAATATAGGTCCTATTTAGGCATTTGGACAGTGGCTGGTTCTGTTGTTCATCTTGGGAGAACAGCCTCTTTTACTCTATGATGAGCAGAACAACAGCAGGACCCAAGCTGATGAAGATAAACCATTTTCTTATGTTCATATTCACATATTCAAAAGCTAAAATGAATGGCAGAGTTGTTTCCAAAAATGTGTGTGTGTGTGTGTGTGTGTGTGTGTGTGTGTGTGCGCGCACGTCTGTGCGTGTGTGATATTGTGTGTGTGAGGGCTGGATCTGGATTCAAACTAAAGGGGCACATTGCAATGGTATGTGGTGCCTGTACACTGTAAAAATCTGAGGTTGATCTTAAGTAAAACAATCTTGAAGCCTTGGATAAGGACAATAAATAAAACTGTAAATCTTATTTTATTTTTACTTTATGTCTATTTGAAATTTAGCTGTAATTTTAAGTTGCTGCAAATTGAAAATGACAAGTGAAATGGCCTTATTCTTTCTAAGCGTTAACAACTTCAGTAAGCCGAGTTTGTCTGACTTAACTTGATCATGACAGAGGATTTTGCCAGTGATGTAGTTAGGAGATCTGTGAGTTCTGTTTTCTTAACATGAGTTATGAAATACAAATATGATTGCAACAGACAGAATACAAATACAAAACACAGTAAACTCGGTTTACTGAAGTCGCTAAAAATAAGAGATAGATTCAACATCTTTACAGAATTAAGTAAACAGAACTAAATTTTAACTTAATTACTTATACCGTAAACATTAATTAAGATTAACAGTTACATTTACTTACATTTTTCATGGCAATTGGTTTCATAGATTTTTTACAGTAAAATCAACTTGTCAGATTTTATAGTGTATGAGATTTAAGTACATCTTTTTCACAGCAGACAAGTTTTAACTACTACCTTGACTGCTACTGGCTTTGTTCCATTTAGGAGTAAACCATGTAAACCAGTAAACCATCCCCTTAAAAAAACAGCACACCAGTGCGGTTGGTTTCTCGTAGTCTTGCCTTAAACATCTGCTCAGTTTTTAGAAGAGCTATGCTGGAGTTACTAGCAGTATTTAACCACTTGTACATGAACCAGTAAGAATGTTGAGGATGTGAGGTCTCTCACTCGAACAGCTGCAACAAAACTAATAAAAGGGTCATTGAGATGTTAAACAAGCATATTTCATTCACACACACACTGTTCCAGGGTCTTTGACAAGAAGGAGGAGGAGGAGAGAGAGAGAAAGAGACAGAAGGACAAAAAAAGGAGGAAGAACAATAAAGGACAACAATAGAGGATATACAAATTAACACATATTTTAGCCATACGTAAGAAAACAGCAGCAGACACTGACAAATGGGTTTGTAGACAACATATTATTGGCAAACATGACCTCAAAAAAAGAAAGAAACAAACAAACTAGAATCACAGCTGGTTCTATGCTTTTACCAACCAGTCAAATTCCCTCTGATTCTACATCACCTGCACTAGTCTATATTAGTTACAATGAAGGGGGAGAGAACAGCATAACTTATTCTATAGCTGCCAGGAGCCCACCATCATTCCAAGTTAGAGAATGGGTGAAATCAAAGCCGGGCAGTTAGGCTGGGGTACCAGGCCCCCAAATCACTAAATCCGCCCCTGTTAACAAGGAGAGCAGCTGTGAGAAGCTGGATGAGAGGTCTGCCTCTGTCAGTCTGTCTGTCGATTTTTCGATCAGTTGTGTGATCAACCAGTTATGTTATTTGTTTTTATTAGGCCTATTTTTTTGTCAGTTGTTGAAAATAGCAAAATTAATCACTTGGGCGGCCCAAGCCGCATCCTAGTATCCAAATGCGCACACACCTGGTGCACAGTCTGTATTCAGGCACATTTCATAAAAACAAAACAATAACTATTTTGCGAATTTTCAGTATTTACTCTGTAAGCAGCTGCTGTTGGATGTTCTTTCAAATTTCCCTCTTTCGTAATAATGGGGAAGACATAACTTCCGACCCCCTGTGGAGATAACATGCATAGTTTAGGGGCTCTAAATTGAGAGAAATATGGGAGAAATGTGATGCCAGGAGGACACCAGGAAAATCTGGAAGGTTGGCAAGTTTGCTTCTACCTAGAGTACTTTTCCATCCTGCAAAAACCTCGCTAATGTTTAGACCAGGCCAAGAATTTTGCCTTGATGATTTTTAATAATCAAATTATTCAATTTACTTGACAGATGGGCAACGCAAAAACATAATGCCTCAGGCCACAGTTATCATCGGCATGGAGGCATAAAAATTACTGTCCCCACCTGAAACTCATTAGAGGCCAACCTGTGCTGTTGAAAACATATGGGTCTTGTGAAGTGCATGCAGCCAACATTTAGCCCTTATGGGGCCCCCTCCAGTTCGCCCATGTCTAGCCTGTGGCCCACTTGTTACCATTGTTGACCACATGCAGTTCATATGAGGTGCACATGTGCATGCTGGGCATTTAGACACTGTGATGTCTTTATTCAGTAACTTAGTGATGCAGATGAATTATTCTGCAATGCAAAAACAATATTAGGTATATCAGGTAGATCATATTGCTTAATGCACTGAAACTGTGCTGGGTATATAAAGTTTTGACAGTATTTTGTTTTAAAACTGCAGTCTTTGCATATCTTTTTTTTTAAAAATACTTTTAACCAGTCGTTTCAGGATAAAAACTACCTTCTAGTCACAGGTGCAAGAGCTTGGCGTATTCTATAATAGCAGGTCAAACAAGAGAGGGATGAAAAAAAACACAGAGAGTTACGGGAGCTGGGAGGAGACTAGAAGAAAGCTTGTGGTAGTTGTTCTGCCTTCAGATGACTGATCCTCCCCTGCCTTTAAAGCCTGTGCCAGCACACTGCAGCCTTCTCTGCCATGTTTATATTTCTGTTTTCCCATCCCAGCATACTGCTCACGTTGTTATTTTCTCCGGCCCAGCCTTGTGGTCGGCGGAACCATGTTTGCGCTGCGAGATGAACACAGGGAGAGCTCTGCAGAAAACACACTACGAGACCGTACGTCGCATGGCACAACATGAAAACTCACAAAAAGCATTTTACAGGAAAGAGGAGGCGGAGAGAGGAACAGTGGGGACAGGCAGTGGAGAGGAAAAGAGAGATGTGGTGATTTCACAAGGCAGGCACATATCATGTACTGTATCTGCCAACTCAACAATACAACAGTCTATTCATCGCACTGTTATGGGCTGTGGGAAATAGTTCTTCTAATTCTTAGAAACGTGCACAATTGTATTAGAAGGCTACTGTATGTATTGTGAAGTGAGTAAGTGTGCGAAGACACGATATGGTTTGGCAAACGCACACACATTCACACACGCACACACACAAGAAAAATATGTGAAGAGTACCCAGGGAGCTACAGTGACTATCTTCCATCTGCCATCTTCACACTGACATTATTGCTAGCAGTGCAAGGCTTGGTTATGAATGCAGCACACAACATATTTTGGAGCAAACAAAAAAAGTCAATGAAACAGTGATACGCCGATATGTGACTTTAAAGGCCCTCTTTGAGCAAACTGACTCATTAACATACCACTTTTGTTATATTACTGCTGGCATTTTCAGACCAAACAGTTCTGGGGACTACCTGAGAGGATCTGCCCACTGCAGAGCTCCTCCAAGAACCACATAAGGGGTCCAGAGTAAAAAGGGTTCAAAACTGCAGTTTTGTTGTAATGGTTATTTTGATAATAATGGTGCTTGACAAAGGTCATGGGCTTACCACAGACACACCAAATTTCTATTCTGGTCATTCCTTACAGATATATTGCATCAACTAAAGTGAAGGTCAGTTGGAAACCTGATAGAGGTTAAAGTAAAGTTCAGGAGGTCTCAGAAATCAATTGTTGTCACCGTTGAAATCCCTGTTATTTTTAATTTAGCCAGGTTGGACTGGATCGAGGTGGACCACTCTGCTGCGGAGCCATGTTACTGTGGTCAGTATGGAGTGCAGTAATGCTACTGACCGCTCTGGAAGCTGCAGAGGACGACGACGTCCGAGCAGGTAGGGATGAATTTGTCATAGAGAGCCAAACAAAGTGCATCTCTCGAATCAAAAGCAAGAAGCAACACTAACATACCAGCTGGAGTTTCGTTACAGTCTTAGATGATTTGGGACGATATAATGACATGATTTAAATTATAGAAGCCTTAGATACTGACCTCTCGAGTCTTAAATGAGGATTTTCAGTTTGCATTTTTGATATTTGTCTCTGATGACTGTGTGTGTGTGTGTGTGTGTGTGTGTGTGTGTGTGTGTGTGCGTGCATGCCTGTGCGCTTGCATGTGTATCTATGTGTGTGTAGGCTGCAGCACAGCTGTAAATGACCTGGTCTACATTGTTGACGGCTCATGGAGTGTCGGATTCTCTGACTTCGACACGGCTAAGCAGTGGCTTATCAACATCACCAGCCAGTTTGACATCAGTTCCCACTACACACAGGTGATATGAACCACATCATATTAGCTGCACTTACACTGCCTGTTCAAGGTGGGAATATCACGCTGTTACACCGTCCCGCCGTTCTGTATAAACCATCTGATCGCAGAAAAGGAGAGACAGAGTGGTCTTTCATCTGAGCCGGGAACGTAAAATGTAAAGCTGGAAAGACGTGACCATGGGTGGCACGGATGTGACATTTAGACAATGTGTTTATGTGTGTGACCCACCACAGGAGATTTAAAAAACAGCAGTTAGCATAGTGGCTGATTTGAAAAAGAAGAATAGCGGCCGTAAATGTCTGCAAACTGGGAAAATAATGACATTCAGGAGCTTCCTACCCTCCGAGCAGAGGACGAAATTAGCTGCCATATAATGGTAAATGATTGTGATTGACATGCTGACTTTGTTATTGTTATTGGAGCCCAAGTTTCTTGTGTTTTAGTTGAATTGTTGAGAAAGTGCTGCCGACGCATTTATTTTTCATTACCCTAGAGGCAGATGCTCATGCATTAAATGTCACGCCCATCATGTTTCCTCATGAATCATGCAGTGTATAATCAAACAGGAGCAAAATGATGCCGTGCATTGTTTCTGTGTAAAAGTGCACAGGCGGTATAAAGGGGGAACTTTCCTGCTGCCCTATAGCGCGATCTCTGTGTGAAAGCTGCTACTGTTTGTGATGAGCATAAATCAAGATATTGACATTGTAAATTTTACTCACACTTATCATTGAACTGTTCCTGACCAATTTCGTTACCTAAACCTTCCGTCAAATCAATCTTTTTTCATCGCCAGCTTTGACAAAAACCACATTATTCCAGCATTCTGGCCTGTTCCAAAGAGCTTCAGTAAATCTGCACCACATCCACATGTGTTGTGTTTGTGTGTGCTGTAGGTGGCTGTGATCCAGTACAGCGACACACCTCGTCTGGAGATCCCTCTGGGAAAACATCAGGGTGCGAAAGAGCTCATCCAGGCCATAAAGAGCATCACATACATGGGAGGAAACACTCAGGCAGGACTGCATGTTTTCTCTTTTATAATTCTAACGTTCTATAATTCTATCATGTAAAGTTTTTTTTTTTTTTTTGGGATGATCAGAGTCTGGGATATGTCAATGATTTGCAGCAACATTGATTGTGACAGTGTACCTAGTGGAAATGGCATGTATTTTCTCCATATGCTAAATGTGGTAAAAATGACATCATCAGGTAGAAAATAGTAAAAAAATAAAAAATTCCAAGGCAAAAGCCCAGACTGACATCCAGAAATAATACAATGCATGTTTTTATGCTTTGATGGTTGTGGGATCAAAAATTGGAGTTTGAATGGGTTTCAATTGAGCATTTTTTGCTCTTAACAGTCTAAATGTAACAATTTAGTTTAAACAGTGTATTTTAGAGCTGAGCTGCCAAATGTTATGCCATATGCATGAAGACGGCCAAAATTATCAAAAAACTAAGAATAAAAAGTGCGTAAAATGCGCCAGACAGACCCTAAAGATTAAAGTAGGCACGGCAGGAAAATTGGATAGGTTTGACCATCATGTTCAAGTACATATCTACCATCTATCAGATGTCTTTTCATTTTACAATGTCACTTTTCCCAATAAAACCTAATTTAATAACATGCCACATATTTCCTGACAGTGATTCTGGCACAGCCCTCTCAGCTTTCAGCCAATCAAAAACCCCTTTCGCAACTTCTACTAGATTTAGCTAATTAGTATCTGCTAGAGCAACAATATTGCCAAAGTAATTCTGAATCAAATTCCTGCTGGAAGTAAACACTGTACAAAAACACAGCCGGGTGTTGGAAGAAAGAAACAGACTTTTAACATACTATAAAATACACTATAAACTCTCTCTGCTACTCCCAGCAAAAACAAGAAACTAATAAAATGAGGCTGTTATGGAGAGGCAGGCTACACTTAGGCAGGTGCAAGCTCAAGAGTGCCAACATTAAGTCACTACAGGTGCATCTGCAGAAGCATGACCACACAGCAAAACAGCAAAGACGCATACAGTTGTCTTTGACTGCTTTGCTTTACATCACATGCTCTTTAAAAAGTAGAAATAGGCCTACATATTTATTCCTTTCAACTTTACATTCTACTTTTTACTATTTCCCTAGAGATTTAAAAAAAAAGTTTGTTTACGTGATAATATAATTTAATTTACAGTCTGATGTGATACAGCTGTTAATGGCTGGAAGCTGGTGAACATACCAGTTTACACACACTATCCCTCCTAGAAACATGGCCTTTTTTTCATTCACTTTACCAGTTCATCACTGTTTTCTGACTGTCTTGCAGACTGGCAGGGCCATCAAGTTTGCCGTGGACCACGTCTTCCCCTCCTCCCAAAGAGCCAGCCAGGTCAAGAACCGCATCGCTGTGGTGGTTACTGATGGCAAATCTCAGGATGATGTGGTAAATGTCAGTCTACAGTGTTTAAATGCTTGAGTGAAACCAATGGAAGTTTATTTTGGCAGCCCTACTTCACACTTATCACAGAACAGCATGGGGTATCCACACTATGGCATAATGTAAAATCTGTCTGTAATACTGTTTATTGTATTTTTGTCAGGCATAAGCCCTCTGTCAAGGGTCAAAGTGGAAAACCTCTTGGCAGGTTTCCATTAACCCTTTAAATTGCGCAAATTGAAATTGAGAATATAAACTGTGCCTAATGGAAACATGTTATTTAAAAAAAAAAAAAAAAAACAACTCCTGTTTCAGGTGAATGGAAAAAGTCATATTTTGCAGAACTGCAATGGAAACACATTTTTGGCTTTTATAGGTCAACAACAAAGAGTGTTGGGAGGAACTGGTTTCCTCATGATGCAGCAGGCGCAACAAGAGCTGTTATTGCATCACATAATTCCTCAGAAGTTGAGTGGATCATCCAGAAGTTTTTAATCCACAATTGGATTGTGAAATTCATGATTGTGAAATCACCTCCCAGAAATCCCTCATACGTGGCTGCTCCCACATATAAGGAGCTTGCCTTTCCATTACCGCTCCATAACACGCCTATGTGGACTTCGAATGGAAATAATGACGGCTAGTGTGGTGGCTGCAATAGAAATAAATCTGGTGATGTTTTGAACATCCATCACCATGCTTCTTAGAATGTTATCACTAGAGGTGAAGTTGCAGAATATCACTCAATAGAAACGCAGTCACCTCGCAATTGTGTTTTACGGACATTTCGAAAATATTTATAGTATATAGTTTTGCGCCAATCTCTGATGGAAACCCGCCTTATGTTTCTTTAGGTGGATGCCAGTATGGAGGCACGAACTCAGGACATTACGGTATTCGCCGTTGGTGTTGGCACTGAGATCACCACCTCGGAGCTGGTTTCAATTGCCAATCGACCATCGTCCACCTACGTCCTGTATGCTGAGGATTACACCACCATTGACCGCATTCGAGACTCTATGGAGCAGAAGCTCTGTGAAGGTCAGGATCTATTTTTGCCATGTTCATTGGACACTTTTTGTGTTCTTCTGGCTGTGGTGTGGAGTTGTTATGTGGGAGGAGTTACTCGATCTAAAAATTTGCAGGTTTTTTTTGTGCGTTCGTCAATTCAAGCCTTAGGGTTCGCTTATATATTACACACTCGTATCAATCTGCACACAAAATGTGGTTTCCAAAATCAAACTTAAAAAGAATAATACATTCATATTATTTTCTACTTTCACTGAATTCGTTTTTTAACCAACATCAATCCTAATTATAATTATAAAATACTCTTTAATTTTCAGTGTCATGATGCCACAATGTTTTGAGATGATATATATATATATTTATTTTTTCCAGCATGGGATATGTCAATGATTAGCAGCAACACTGATTACACTGATTACCGTGTGTTTTCTCCACAAGCCAAATATATATGTATGTAATCTATGGGAAAATATTAAAAATGGCACATTTGAAGGCAAAAGTCACCCAGAAATAATACAATAAATATTACATGCATTGATGGCTGTGGGATCCAAAATTGCAGGTTGAATGGATTTCAATTGCACATTTTAGATTTTTATTTTTAGGTTATCAAAGCCTGATATGTCAATGATTTGCAGCAACATTGATTGTGACAGTGCACCTAGTGGAAATGGCATTTATTTTCTCCATATGCCAATATTGTTAAAACTGATGTAATCAGGTGGAAAATCATAAAACTTACAAAATTCCAGAATGACACCCAGAAATAATATAATGCATGTTTTTATGCTTTGATGGCTGTGGGATCAAAAATGTCAGTTTGAATGGGTTTCAATGGGGCATTTTTTTCCAACAGTTTTCTTTCCACAGTGTATTTTAAACTCATTGTAGGAGCTGAGCTGGAAATTCCAAGATGAAAAATCTTGCCAAAATGTATATTATATGCATGAACACAGCCAAAATGATCAAAAAATGAAGGACGAAAAGTGGGTAAAATGCATCAAACTGTCCCCGAGGCTTAATAAAATTAAAAATAGCTGCATCTTTGTTTTGTCCGTTCTGTTTTGCCATGTTTATTTTGCACCAAAGCTCGCTGTTGAACTGAGCCTGCACTTGTGTTTTTCTTGGAAACATATTGTTTTGTGTGAGATCCAGTGAGTTAAACGCCCTCATTCTAAATTCAGCCGCAAAAAATACATCCAATTGTGTTGTCGACAAAAATAAAAATCAGAACACCAAATAACACAGCTGACCTAAACATGAAAAGAGGTTTTATGCATATCCATTTAAATGTTACTTCAGCTGTCTAAATAAATTACACTTTTCTTTCTAGAGTCTGTGTGTCCGACACGGATTCCGGTGGCATCTCGTGATGAGAAAGGCTTTGAGCTGATGGTGGGCATGAACATTCAGAAGAAGACCAAGAAGGTTCCCGGCTCTCTGATTTCTGAGACGGCTTATGCTGTGACTGCGTCCACTGACATCACTGAGAATACCAGGTAAAATGTGCTTTTATGAATTTTGCTTTTATCTATATCTATATCATTGTTTATATTTAGTCATTTCACTTTATCTTTGTACTAGGGAGATTTTCCCAGAGGGCCTCCCTCCATCCTATGTGTTGGTAGCCACCCTCCGCCTAAAGGGGCCTTCAAGCCAGTTGACCTTTGACCTTTGGAGGGTCCTGTCTAAGGATAAGGAGATCCAGGCTGCAGTGACACTAAGTGGGAAGGAAAAATCAGTCACCTTCACCACCACCAGTATAAGAGAAAAGGAGCAGAGAGTGGTCTTTAAATCCGGCTTTGAGGTTGGTAACAGGATAGCGTTTCATGTCAATAGCAGGTCAATACGGCTTTTGGCGAGGATTTGATTTGCAAACACTGAGAAATGCGCTTTTCCCAATATTACAAAGCGTAATAAAAGGCCAGAGATCTCTCTGTCTGCCGGGGAATCCAATGTAGTTTAAGAAAACCTTTTTTTAAAACTAATCAGGACATCCTTACAATTAACAATACTGTAGTATTCAAATCAAAGTAAATAAAAAGGAAAGTTTGCAAGTCTTACACAGCTGGATGTTCAAAACTGAGTAAATAAATAAGATGTAATGAAAACTGGTAACATGAAAATATATACAGTATACAGTATACAGTATACAGTATATATGTTTAGAAACACACACACACACACACACACACACACACACACACACACACACACATATATATTAACAATTCAACTGTAAAACAATGAAAAAATATCAAAATTTAATTCACTTATAATTGTGGATGTTATTTTATCTTGCTTCTTTTTACACTAACAATGTTAATTGCAAGTCAATTGTATTTACTTTCAACAGTTTTGCTTTCGAATGTACTTTTTCCTAAGTTTGTCTTTATTTTCTGATGCAATCTTTACCATTTATTTGTGACTGTCTGTCAGTAGAGGCACACATGGCCACTTATGTGACCGGCTCATTCAGATGGGATCATCCAGAAGAATTGTTCATACTGTGATGATTTCTGGTGTCAGATTTCCATTCAATCGCATGACAAAACCCTGAAACATTCTGTACTGAGTACTGATGATTGGAATTGACTCAAAAGGAAAAGATTAGGAAGGCAAGTTATTTCAGTGTTTCTGCATATCCTTAAAAAGTCTTAAAGCACTGAATTTATTAATCTAAAAGTAAGACATAATTGGTGATAAAATGTCTTAAATCTGTCCCTCAAAAGTCTTAAAGATGTATTGGACATGGGTTGTAGGATTTTATTTCCTGATTTTTTAAATGTATTTTCGGAAGTTACTGTTAAATCTCAAAATAATCGTTAACATTTAATTTTTAACATAATTTAGCAATTTCATTCTGAACATTAAAATTTTAAGAAGCATTTGATCCAATTTAAATGTTAACCTTAAGCTGTAGGAACCCTGTATTATTCAGTTGCATGGTTGCTTTAGTTATTTATTACTTTACTTTACTTTATTTATTAAATTACTGAAAATCTGGACTAAAACATTACTAAAAATATATTCACCTATGCACATTTTCTAGTTTTATTTGACACTGCAAAAAGAGCACTCTAGATCTAAGATGAATTTTATCTTGTAAAGCTTGGTATCCTATCATGGTATCATCTTTGCTTGTCAATAACTTAAAAAACTGAGATATAGCTCAATGCAGTGAGAATCGTTCTGCCCCAACTCTTGATGCTTTAACCTGCACTACTAATAACACCTTCACAACAGTCAGATAGCTGATTCTTCACGTAAACGAAAATGAGAAAACATTACCGTCACATCAGTTTATATTGGTTGATATAAAGAGTGTTCTGTCCTGCACTGCTGTTATTTTCCTGCCACTGAAAGAACATATTGTGTTATTAGAGTCTGCACTGCCTCTTCCAATCTCGGGCTTCCCTTCATGCTGCTTCCTGTGAATGAACCTGACTGGGATGACTTGCAGAGCGCCAAACTAGCACTTATTTCAAAATCATCCCCTGTTCAGTTCAATCACAAACTGAAGCGGTGACGATGTAATGTGATAGACGCCAGGAGGAGGCTCAAAGAAAACGTTTCCTACTCTAAACCACTGGATTTCCCCAGTGGAAACTAGTCGGTGGATGTGTAGTTCTTGGAGCACATGTGTCTGTTTCCATGGCAGCACGAGGTAATAATACATCCCGTCGGATACGCCAGGTTGTGTTTTTCCAGAAGGCACCCACCACCCTCTATCCTAACACACCTAGAGTTTAGCGTAGCACGTTGAAACTGGGTTGTAATTATGTTCAATTTGTGTTTGCACGTGTTTGATTTGATGTGGTTTGATGTGGCACAAGGTAGAAGGCTGCGATTTGACATTTGGAAATGACGGCTGTGGCTGGGTCCCAATTAAACAATAGCTGCTCTGTTTCTCTGTTCCCCTCCGGACAGTTGGAGCTTCTGAGAAAAAAAAAAAAAAGATTGTGATGGAAAAAGGAAGGAGTTATTGGTCTTAATACCTTGTTGGTCATGACTATTTGTGGAGCATTTTGGGAACACACATTTTTGGCCTTGCAGACAAAATTAGATTAGATGAAACACATGCACACAGAAGGTTGCCAAGAGAAATGAAAAGCTGGGTGAAAGAAGATTTGACAAGTTAATGAATGTTTTCACGTCCAACTTTGCTCCTGACGTAAAGCTTGAACAAGGATACGTTTCAGTCTCAGAAATGAACAAGCGTTTAAATGTATGTTGAGATAACCTTGAAAAACAAAGGGATTTATGAAATGCATTTTTGTGATTTCTTTCAGACTCTGTATGATGGAAAGTGGCACCAGCTCAAACTCCTGGTGAGACCAAGCCAGGTCACAAGTTTCCTTGACGATCAAGTGATCCACGAAGTAGCGCTGGAAGCTGTGGAGCCCATTTACATCAACGGGGAGACACAGGTTGCTAAGAGGCGAGGAACACACATCACCGTGCCGGTGCGTAACAACACCAAGAGGAGAAATTCTTTAATATTCTGACACAGAGTGCAGGTGATTTTCATGTCTGACTCATGAAGCAAATGATGTTGATTTGAGAAACAGATTTGAAGTTCAAGCAGGCTTTTGTTGTAACACTTAAAAAAAAACAACTTACTATTAAGAATAGAAAGACTTGAATTAAAGCATAAAGCACAGTTTTAAAAATGAAAATTAAGTAATAAACAGTCAAAAAAAAGAGAATTATTCCAGCGTCTGTCCAGAACATCATAAACCAGATCCTAATACGGTAATATCTTTATAATTTTTTTTTTTTTTTAATCCTTTCGGTGTTCACTCTGTAGCAAAATCGGGGGACTAAAATGCCCCCAAAAGTACACTGCACAGAAAACTGATTACAAAAAAAAAGATGCTCAACTTGAAGAATCTTTAAGAAACTGCAACCTTCTGTCAGATTTCCAGCAGAACTATTGGCCTGATGAGTCCGGGGCAATGTGGCTCTGGCAGACAGAACTAGCTGACACCGCTGTTTTAAAACAAATAGAGCAATGCAGCACATCTTTAATCCAGTCATACCACTCTGAAGACTGGAAATGATCATCATTTTTATTAAACGCACATACAGAATCTGGTTTGCCAATTAGACAAATCTTAGTAGTTTTACTGCACTTAGCAGTAACTTCCACACCAACCCAGCTTTACCTAAAGCGACAAAACCGGAGAGTTCAGAAATTTATGAGACGAGATCGTAAAGAGAATAACATATTAATGTCCTTTGATCAGTAATGTAGAGCCTTTTGCCTCACAACTTCTAATTTCTTCAAATATTTACAGGTTACACAAATTATAAACACATGTCAGAGACACTACTCTCTTTAAAACTACTCCCAACTGACAAAATCCTAGGAGATATTAAGCATCCCAGAGGCATTTTGTCCCTCACAGAGAATAAAATCCCTAAACTGCAATGTCCTTATGAAGACAGTGAATGGGAATCAATATGTGAGGACGCACCGTCTTTCTCATATAAAGGTCAACATAAGCCTTTTTCAATTCAGCATCATCCACAGCACCTATTTTACACCAAAAAGACTCCATAAAACAGAGACAAGTAACCTTCTTCACCTCTTCTACAAGAAAAGTAATGGCGTTCTAGGTTTCAAAGGGTTAAAAAAAATCTCTCTCTGAACAATCAAGCTGCAGTTTACATCCATGTCGGTTCAGGCTCATGCAGCCATGACAGCAGACAGTGTTTTGAATATGGATGTTGCTGCAAAGAAGCTACAAATTATAAAACATGGATGCTTCACACACTTCTAGGTGGAAACCCAAGATTAGTGTCACCAACTCAGAATCTGACCGTAATAGCCAGGAGACACTACGATGTCAAAGTGAAGCTTGCCTTTGACTTTATGGAAATAAAATGTTATATATTATCATATTCTATTAGATATTTGTGGGAACATTTGTTCCAAAACATTCACAGTCACAGTGACCTTTGACCAACACATTTTTAAAAGTACATCGCTGAGTCCAAGTGGACATTTGTGCCAATTTTGAGTTAGTCCCCTTGAGGCCTTCGTGCACTCACAAGAGTGAGACGGAGGAGCTCACAGTGACCTTTGACCACCACAATCTAATCTAAGAGTTCCTCTTTGAGTCCAAGCAGACCTTTGTTGCCAAATTTGAAGACATTTCTTCAAGGTATTTTTGAGATATTTGGCTCGTGAAAATGGGACAAAAGGACGGACAGAAGCAAAATTTTCCTAACCACGTGAACTTTTTTCATCCTTTATTTTTTTCAGTTGGAGATTCAGAAGCTGCGTCTGTACTGCGATCCTCATCAGAGTGAGAGAGAAACTGCCTGTGAGATTTACTCCGTGGTAAGATCACTGTCGCCTATACTGTAATCTACACTGCAAAGGTCACATTTTGTACTTCTGTATCTGTATATATATATATATAAAACCATTATTTTTTTCTCTTGTCCTCCCTCTCTTATGCTACACAGGATGATGAAAGGGTAAGGGCAGTTTCTATCCTGTTTCTTACACACTTTAGACTCTGTATTTAGTATTTAGCCACTGATGGGGTGCAAAGGAAATTATACATTACATTACATACAT
The DNA here is from genome assembly GCF_008729295.1 of Plectropomus leopardus. Lineage (NCBI taxonomy): Eukaryota > Metazoa > Chordata > Actinopteri > Perciformes > Serranidae > Plectropomus > Plectropomus leopardus. The sequence continues at coordinate 22,302,563 of NC_056483.1, forward strand.
TACACCTGATTAGATTCCGCATAAAGGAAATCTCTGGAAAGGTTCCACTCCTGCTAAGAAATCTCTCTTTTTTTATTCATACGGAAGCTCTGAGTGTGTTTTGTACAGCAGACATTTGTGTATTTGTGTTTTCTTAGTGTCCTCTGAATCGAACACCGACAGCGGAGGAGGAAGAAGACTGCAACTGTGTAGTCGGGCCACGGGGGGAGCCTGGCCTGCCAGGACGCATGGTAACACACGCACACACATGCACGCACACACACACACACACACACACACACACACACACACACACACACACAGAGCTTTTTGTCCTTATTAACACACACATTTTTTCTTGTTGGCTTTTTTTGTTGCAATAATGCATCTACACTATGTCATCATGTTAGAGGCCTTTACACACAAGTAGTAACTCACACACTGATCCACAGTGGTATATGTTACTGTATATAGAAACCTAGGAGAGACCACACCAGGAAAATTGGAAATTAGATGTGTGTTCTGAATGCAGAACTGGTGCATTATACTGCAAATATATGTTCCCAGACATCAACTTCTGTCCTCTACTAATGACTTATAATGACTGAGTTGTAGTGACTCACTTCATATGAGTCAAAGTGGTCTTTGTTTTACAAGGAAAACATTTGGAATCTCTGAGTATAATTCTGGGAGAGCAGCTTAGATGGTGACTACTTTAACCCTCATTGGACTGTTCAGCTCATTTTATGCGCTTTTTTTATTCTTTGTTTTTTGATCATTTTGGTTGTGTTCATGCATATGGCATACATTTTGTCAATATTGTGTATTTTTGTTTAATCTTGGAATTTCCAGCTTAGCTCCTACAATAAGTCTAAAAAACACTGTGGAAATTTTTGTTTCATTCATACTGTTAAGTGCAAAAAACGCTCCACTGAAACCCATTCAAACTGACATTTTTGATCCCATAGCCATCAAAGCATAAAAACATTCATTACATTATTTCTGGGTGTCATTCTGGGCTTTTGTCTTGGAATTTGTAATTTTTACTATTTTCATCTAAAAACATAGTTGCATCATAACAAAAACCTTAAAATTAATTTAATGTTTTGTATTTTTTTCCTGGCATTTAAAGGTTTAAAATTATGAAAATTAATGAACATTTGATATTTATGATTAGGACTGATGTCGGTTAAAAAAACATAAACTGTCATATTAATTAATTGAAAGTCATATTAATGCTTAATATTTTTTGTAGCCTGATTTTGAAAAGTGTGGTGTGAAATATTTTTGTATAAAAAACAATGTTGCTGCTAATCATTGACACATCTTTTTCTGCATTAATTTAAAAAACAATAATTCACTTAGCATGTAGTACATTAAATATATAATTTATTTTTTGCAGTTTTTTTTTTTTTATCTAAAAACAGTGGCATCATGACAAAAACCTGGCATTTAAAGGGGTAAAATTCTGAAAAATAATGAATATTTGATAATTATGATAAAGACTTGCAGTTAAAAAATTAGCTTAATGAAAGTAGAAAATGATATTAATATGTAATCTTTTCAAGCTTGATTTTGAAAAGCGCATTTTGTGCGCAGAGCAATACAAGTGTGTGTAACATTAAATAAAATTAATAATAACTTTATTTATATAGCACTTTTAAAAACATAGTTTACAAACAACGGAAAGCAGAAGCAAGAGGAGTTTCTTGCAGAGAAACTATTTTATTATTTAATTACAGTGGGCCCGAAGGGTTAAACTAAAGGGGTAGGGTTCTGATGTATCAGTGGGATCTTCAGATTTGTGTAGCTTTGAATGAATAAACCTAAGACTTATTAATAATCTTCCAGCTTCTGGGCCTGTTAGATGGATTGATCTGGTGCTCCTCAACAGTGCCTACAATAAAGAGTAGGCTCTATCTAAACTTGTCAGCATGCACATATTGACTGATAGTGTACTGTTTAATCAAGAGTTTGCAGCGCTTTGACATTATGACATTATATAATTCATTGTGAAACTTTCATGGCAATCCATCAAATCCAACTGAGACATTCCAATCAAAACTTCAAATAACCTCGTGGTGGTGCAGAAAGACAAGCCAAAGTCATCAGGATATAATGTCCCGAAACCATGACCACCATGACAATGCATCCAAAAGTTGTTGAGATATTTCATTCTGGACCAAATTGGGTTACAAACCAACACTGTCAGCCACTGAGCCACACCGCTGGCAAAGCTAAAATAAGATGCATTTAATAAAACATTCGTATTCGGAATTACTATCCAGCAGTACAACACGCTGTATCAATATGTTTCTGTGTGTCTTGATGGGATGCTTTAATGCTACAGGGTTTCCGAGGAGAGAAAGGGAGGGAAGGACCACCAGGACCTGATGGTAAGCCTGTAAGTGCTAATCAGTTTCTTCATCACTTTTTTTTCACCACTTCATACTGTTCACCAAATCTTCACGATACATTTTATCACAGAATGAGCTTGCTGTTTCTGTCCCCAGGGTAAAGATGGGACACCTGGGGTAGCCGGCCCTCCTGGATTACCAGGATTGAAGGTAAAAAAAACCCAAAACAGTTGTAACACATTAGAATTGCCACAATACAAGTCCCAGTTTCGACTTTTTTCTGCATGTTGTCACCGACAGTGTCTGATTCAGCTTTGACCCTGTGGAGTTCCTTGAACCTTTATTATTCTTCATTTGTGCTTCCGTGAAGGCGCATTATCTCTCAGTTTGATTGTGTCTTTTGCTATGCCGATGATACCCTGCTTTATGTTTGTGTGGAACTGTCAAATCTGACTTCATCTACAAAGTTAACAAAGAGAATAAGCATTCAACCACTGGAGTACAGCTCCCAATATTTAACTGACTACAACAGATCTGTTGTTAATATATATTTTTATCCGGAACTTGGCCTCAAAACAGGTTGGATGTGCACACAACTACTCTGCTGAGCTTCATTTACAAAGTTGTCTTAAAGAGATGGATGTTTCACAGTTTTGTTTTGTTTTTTTACAGTTAAACACAACATAGTTGAAGTTCTGAAAAATCTGTTTTGTCAGTTTTTCACAAATTATGCTGAACTACAGTACACCCAACAGCTCAAACAAATTATCCGTTGCAGTGTCTCTTCTGGTCTTGGCTTGTCTTCTTGTGAAGTTTGGTATTATATTCAAAATCCTTATCACTTTTGAGGTGTTATACAGTGTGGTTTATATATTAGTGAGTTGGGCTCAAACTTCATGCTCTTACCTATTGTCTTTCCTTGGCTGGACAGGGTGAAAGTGGCCCAGCAGGACTAAAAGGGGAACCTGGTTTAAAAGGTCTAAAGGTACATTTTTAAAATTTTAAAGCAGCTGTATTTTGTCGCGGCTTTTCTAATCTATTGCTAGAATTGACAGTACCTATTTTCCTATCACTGTCTAGGGAGAAAGAGGGGAACCTGGCTTTTCAGGAGAGCCGGGACCCCCGGGCCCAAAGGTGAGATTCTATTAATGCATACATGGTTAAAACAGAAAGTGAGCAAACACTTGAGTCTACTCTTTGTAAAGCACAACCAGTGCTAACCATATCTCCATAAACAGATATCTGCATATGTTTGCAGAATTTGTAGGCTATGGGATAACATTTTAGTATTGCATGCGTTCTGATTACTGTTACTGTATAACTAATCAATATGGAGAGGCAGAACCCACTGGCTAAAATGCCATCTTAGAACCCATTTGCTATCATCCGACCACAATTTAGCTTCATATTAGCATTTGTTCATTAAGAGTAGCCACAATGAGTGGTGCACCGTAGAAGACGTCTTGGCCCTGATATTCAGTGACTACAGTGCATCAAGCCCCAAGGAACAGTGCTGACCAAACTGTGGAATTACAACGTTCAGGTCCTTCACATGATGCCATGGGGCCAAACATACTTATCCTCATAGACTTGCAATGTAAAAAGAGATCTCTGTAAATTACTAAATGTAATTGTTTGAAAATCACAACCACGTGAAAGGACTTTTTTCATTATCGAGATGTGATCCATTCAGTCTGCTAATTGTATCCCCAGTACAATTAAGGGAGGCCTAAATTGTATGTTAGCTACTCAGCTAGTGAGGTCTCTGTTGTACTTGCTCTATGGGCCCCACAATGTGGAAGATCTGGATAATTTCACACCCATGCAGTCTTTTTTAATTCATGCACCACTGAGCGGAGCCACCTCAATCACTGTATCCAGTTATCTTAATACATATACCAACCATCTGAAATATTAGCTGTTACCACCATAGACTTAATATTGCCAGACTGGTAGCCGATGGGCTCCGCGATCGGTGCTAACCAGAAAAGACTTAATCCAACATAGGCTACCCAGTGGCTGCTAGCTGTCCATCTTTGTTGAATCTGATGAAGGTTTGTCTTCTGCATTTATTTGGGACAGTATTGTTTCTTCCTGAATGAGGAAGCCTACCATATGTCATGAATATCAGGTATCATGTATTAATATATATTCATGTGCAGTATGTGAAAGTAGAAATGAACACGTCCTGGCTACCACGCCCAACGTGTCCTAATGTTAGGGGCATTACTCATACAGCCATAAGAACCATGAACTTATTTAAGTACCATCCCACGTGGCTAGAACTAGCAGCATAATGAGTAGGCTTATGTAACCACACACATACAGAGCATTGACTGTGATCATCTTGCTCAAATGATGAAGTGATTTGTATTCCTGTTGGTGATAAATCTGCCTGGAGGATGAGGCTTGTTTGGCTTCACACCGTGTCTACCAAGCCAGCTGGACATAAACATGAGAGTCTGAAGTGGTCCTCAAAAGGCATTTTCTATGTGCCGCTCCAACAGAATACCATAATGGGCGATAGACCAATATATGAGGCCAGAATTTCTCTTTTATAGAAAATTAGATATAACACAGTCATTATTTTCTATCTCATATGCTCTAATTTGACTAACAGTTTTTTTTTAGTTTAATGTCAAGCAATGTCACTATGGAAGTTTATGGGAAAACAGCTCTGATTCCAATGAGATCTTATTAGCAGTGAAGAGTTTTAGTGTCCTGATGAATTAATAGATAAAATTGTAGAAAGACATTTGACTACTGATTAGATATAAAAATGATTACATTTTAACAAATGTCACTACAAAGTATTAGCAGATTTCTTTGTGCACAGGGTCTTCCTGGTGAAAGAGGCGAGCCAGGACCTCCAGGAGAAGCTGGACCAATGGTAGGAGCCAGTTCTGTTTAAGTGTCTACAAACATCCATTAATGAACCAGAGTAACTGAAAGTTCCAAAATGCGAGAGCATGAAATCTGAGGTGTCACTTAAATATTTTGCCAATGTAACAACCTAACTACGTCAAGCCAGACGCACAGTAAATATGCCTTCTATAAACATAAGTAAAGAGAACAGTTCTTTAATTCTGAGGGTTTGGCTTCCTCTGTGTGTGTGTGTGTTTGGGATTTCCTCCTGTCACTGCAGTCTTACCAGTGTAGTGTTTGAAGTGGAAGACATAATTACTGTAATAGTGTTGAATTTGGCTGTTTCTGCTCCACTTTGCCTCTTAAAGTGTGTTTATTGTCCAAAAAGGGGGAGCCGGGACTACCAGGAAGCGTGGGACTGGTCGGGCCACCAGGACCAAAGGTCAGTGCAGACTAGCTACTTGGACATCAGGTGGGAGACACCTACATTACATGGTCCAAAAAATGTCATCATAAAGACATGCCACTCTTTAATTGTTGAACATTTCTTTCCAAAACCATATGGATTTAATACTGGGATATACTGGGATAAGCGTGCATTCTTTTGCTCAAGTTGAATCATCTTTAACTTGTGAGGAAATGTCCTCGCTCTCAGTGTAGGCTCCCTTCTGTATGCAATCATGGCGCATAAAGCCTTTCCTTCATGTTCTGTCAGAGCACACCTTAAGACATCATTGAATATTGTAGCTTTAAGATTTGAGATGAAAAGATGAGACAAAAGTATGCAAGAGCACTGTATATGTGCGTATTTCAGTCGTATAGTGTACCTGTTTTCCCTCCCCCCAGGCAACCATCAATTTCTTATTTTCTTCTTTCAACACAGTATGAAAACATACTTTCAGATAACCTCATTAATAAGATCAAATTCAAAGCATCACACTAGAAAGCCCCTCAAGTCCCAAAAGGTGATCTTTAGTTAAGATACTTACTGTAACTTGTGGATATAGGACATTAACTTATTCCCACTAGATAATTGACTATCTGCTGTCTAGCCCCTTAAAGGAGGACTGGCCAATCAGCCAACTCCAACAAGGGTCAGACCATAGATGTAGAAAAGTAGAAACCGCGTTGTTGGTTTGATGTGTCTGCTTGAGCACTATGTTGGGGAGTTCAAGATCGACTGGTAAACAAATACACGAGAGCGGCAGATTTCACTTCAAAATCGACCGCAACTCCCTCAATACTGAACCGATTTTCACAGATTTGTTTTGTTATAAACATCAGGAAGTTAACATGATAGTGGTATTTTGTTTGAATTAATTTCAGTTACTGGAGGCAATCTATTCAGCTCTGTGACAAAACAGGGATCTTCTGATCAGCCACAACACTACCCCAACACTACACACACAGCCTGCAACATGCAGGCTCTGACATCTGAATAAGCAACATCCAGTGATAGAGCGTAAACAAAGTACATTTATTCAAGTACAGTACTTTAGTACAGTTTTGAGGAACTGGCAGTTTACTTGGGTATTTGCATTTTCTGCTACTTTAAACTGCATGCAACATCAATTAATCAACTTCATACTTCCACTGCATTTCAAAAACATTACATGTGTGTAATACCAAAACTGGAAGGTTTGAATGTAGCAAATCGATTGTCCCTGCTGTTGTGAAAACTGTACCAGAGAGGCAGAAAAATCAAAGGAAATCATCTCCATAATAAGTCAAGTCAATTTTATCTATAAAGACTCAGGGGGCTTTACAGCATATGGCATCCCTGTGTGATTAGTCCATTACATTTACTAAGGAAAAATCCCCCCCCAAAAAAAACCCTATAACGGGGAAAATAAGGCCACACTTTTAGAGCAGCAGCCCATAAGGCATCGACGTTTCAATATCTATGGGTCAGACAGCTACATGACTGTGTTCAATAGACTCTCATGGATTCCTTTCAGATTTCCTCAATTTTTTTTTCTGGCTGGTTTTGTGGATTTTGAGCTAAACTTTGTGTCAGGGCATGTATAGCAATGCTACCTATTACCCTGGAAGGTTGGAAAGGAGAAATACATTCCTTTCAAGATTCAAATTCAAACCCTGAAAAGTGTAGGGTTAGCTAGATAGCTTGCTATCTGTTGAACACATAGCTTACTGAGTGTGCACATGATGTTTTTGCTTTTCAATGATTATAGCAATGCATAAAGACCGATCCTATTTTACAAGAACTAGTGAAGAGAAACGGGGAAACTGCAGATACTGAATCAGTTGTGTGTCATCGCAGTGTTTGCAGATAAGAGGTGTTTGGCTTCTCCCCGAGCTGCCTGCTCGTATGCCCGCAGAAGTGCGGGTGCGGGCGGTATGGTGGAGGAGCAAAACACTGTTCACCTGCACATACTGTGATGTCACAAACACTGTGATCTGTAGGCTGTTTTATCTTTTTAACCTGTTTTGCTGCTGAGTTTGACATCTTGGATATATTCTTTGAGTGCATGTTATGGACCAGACTGTCTGCTTCTCTGTGAAATCACTTTTTTGTGTTTCCATTTTTTTTTTTTTTTTATCCAGGGACTGTAGTTAGTTACAGTGTGAGCTCCATGCTAGCTCTGACAGCTTTATGGACCATCACAAAGGGGCGGGGCTTAGCAAAAATTCAATTACTTGAGCCTAAAAGATGGCTAAGATGGTTAAGTTATTAACTTGTGCGCACAAGATAAAAAAAAATATCACTTTGTCCGGACTTTATGGGCTTCATATGATCCTTACTGTTACTTCATTAACCCTTAGACCCACTTTAATATTACACACACTCGTATCGCTGTACATTAATATTAATTTCCACTTTCATTGAGTATATTTTTTTTAACCAGTATCAATTCTTATCATAATTATCAAATATTCATTAGTATTCCAGAATTTTAACCCTTTAAATGCCAGGTTTTTGCCATGATGCCAATGTTTTTAGATGAATAAAAAAAAACACATAAAAAAAATATTTTCTATATACTACATGCAATGTATATTACTTTTTTATTGTTATCATAAACTGGGATATGTAAATATGAAACTACACCATGTCCTGAAAAATGGTAAGCAGTTATTGCAAAATATATCTGCTTTCGGTAAACGGACCCTGCTGTAGAGGGTTTCATTGCTAGTCTTTAAGGGCAACAGCTTTAGTCCCTGTTCACTATCTGTCAGCTAATAAAACATCCTGACTAGAAATCTAATGCCGCTTTTCCACTACATGGAACCGGCTCTACTCCACTCTACTCGCCTTTGATATCGGGTACTTTTCTGGGGGTCATTTTCCTTTAGAAGATAGTACCGCCTCAGTGTAGTTGGTCGTCATAGTGCCACGCTGCAGTGCGACGTCATTTTCAAAGTGACTGTGATAAAGATTCTACGAACACACACACACACACACACACACACACACACACACACACACACACACACACACACACACATATGCACAGGGTTCCAATTACACAGTGGCTTTTGGGGGAGCCCCATTTTCCGGTGTGCACCACTACTAAAACATATCACATGCATAAAGTATGCGGCAGCACGGACAATAACAGAGTTACTGTGATAAAGATTCTACGAATACCTGCCGGTAACATTCTCTCTCTCTCTCTGTCCCGTTTGTCGGATGATGAGGAATTCAGATATCTACGTAAATGTAGGAAGTTGAGCACAGTACAGCTTCACGCACAGATGGCTGCAGCAGGGAGAGACACAAAAGTGAAATAGTGGAAACAGATGTTCGGAAATGAAATGTAATAGCGAATAGACACACAACATTGACATATTACTTCTATATTTTTTATTATTTCAGGAAGTTGTATGTGCAGAAAATGTATAATCTGTAACATAACATGTCTGAACGTCTCAAGAGAGGCTTTCAGGGGATCCCGGCTCCCATTAGCTCCCCCGTAATTTAAACTATGCACACACAGACTCGCATGGCTGGATACGTTTGGTGGCCAGCAAGGTGAGGTACGTTTGCACCTCCTCGAGCGACCATGGTGTGATCTTTCTGATTGCCATTTTGGGGGGAAAAAAAGAGATAGAGCCTAAATTTACACACCCAAGTCAAAGAAACAATTAAACAAAACAAATGGCTCTAAATGCGAAAACAAGTTCTGACCTTGATGCTACAACCAAGCGCAAACTTTCACACATTTAGTCATCAAGTTAAACAACTTTTTTTGACACAGATGCCACAAAGGGAAAGTGAGAAGCTTCTTGTGTAAAAGTGAAACAAAGAATCTCTTAGTCAGCATCTTTTCCCATGTTAGGTTTTTAAGCATTATGTAACAACAGAGTGAGACGATCAAGCACACCTCCATGTATCCATGTAAAGTCACACAGCAAATCTGAAAACACTCTCCCCCTCTGCCACTTCATTAAATTAACACCGCTGCAGGAGCGCGGGTCACATTCATACTCTTTACAGGATATTTCCCTGCGGTAACTTGAAACGAACAAGCGGCTAAATGAAAGAGCACATGCACACATCTGCAAGCATGTGAGCACGCCCACCAGCTACAAGTGTGTGATGCTATTTTGAGTCTTCTCTGAACTCCTTTGAGCAATCTACCAGTTTGACTCGCAGCCTCCCTGCTCAGTAATTTTGGACTCTTCCTGTTATCATAATAAACTACTTTCCCCGAGAATCTGGAAGTGCTCTGCACCAACTGGAGGGTGGTGGTACACCGGGACTGAGAACAGCACACAGTTGGTGCCCATGTGTGGATGTCTGGGGTTGGGGGGGTGGGGTGGATAAATGTGTGCAAAGACAGTAAGCAGCAGATATTTATGAAGAACACAAACTCTATCCAACTGCTTGCCAAATGCTAACAGTTTGTTCTCTGTGTTTGTTTATCCCTTCAACCAATCAGAGGAATTACTCTGCATTTCCTAAATGCATTTCATGAAAAACTTAATGGCCTCCATATCTTTCTCTTTTTAAATTTTTTTTTATAATCAACGTATTCACAAAACTTTATTTTGAACATATCTGCAGAGTGTTCGCTCTGTATGTTTCACTTCTTCATATTTAACCCTTTGAAACCTAAGAAAATTGATTTGACTTCTTTCAAACACATGAGAAGGCAATAAGAAACTTTACAAGAAATTAGTAACAAGTTACAAGAAAATTACATGAAAATAAGCAAAAAAAAAAGAGCGAGGGAGAGAGAGAGAAAGGAAAAGAAGATAAGTAAAAACAAACAAGAAAATGACCTGAAAGAAAAAAAAAAGACTAGAAAAAAGTGTAAAACGTTTAAATAATATAATTTAAAAATACAATTCCAATAATTATGAATGAAGATTTCTGGACATTTTTCCTTAAAAAAAAAAAAAAATCCCTTTTTTAAAACTAATTTTCAGAACACTTTCTTGTCACCTTTTACATATTTCTTGCATTGCATTGTGAAGTAATGTATAGCCTTTTCCCTCCATGTGAAACCAATTTCCTTCAGTTGCAAAAGGTGAAAAAGGAATACATCTGATCACAACACAAGAAAACCGATGTCTACTCAGGCTTCAAAGGGTTAAAAATGCAAACCACTGTCGGAGGTGTGTGTACGCAAAGGGTCAGGGACATAAGGGGGCACTGTCTAACCACTGCTCAGTGTAGCATGGCCTGTGACGTAGAGCTGTTAGTCAGAGAAGCAGCTGTGAACACTTGCTCTCAGACTCTTTGTTTCTCTGCTGAAAAGACAGGAAGTCTAGTGGAGATTGGACAGCCACCATTATGTCCCGGTGAGAGAGTCCCTGTGTGGACGCTTCTGTGTAGCTGGACAAGCAGATGTACTATGAGAAACTCTCAGGTGTGTGTCTGTGTGTACATAGCTGTAACCTTGTTTATCGAGGCTGATACTTTTTGATAGAAATATCAGTCTCATTAGCGGGTAAATGCTCCACTGTGGTCACCAGCTAGTCTCTAAATGATTCTGTTTGCTGCTGTGCAGATAGTTTACAACTGGTCTCCCATCAGCCTTATCTGGCTGATAAGGCTGATGGGAACAGTACTGATGCTCGGAACAGTACTGATGAGAGCGATAAAGAGGGTGAACCAAAACAGTTAAGTTCTGGGTGCTAAGACGAAAACAATGAGCTGAAAAACACAGAGCCGAGAAGAACTGTAGAGTCAGTGATTATTCTCTGTGGTCCAGCCCTATGAGTGACACATTGCCATTTGATCCATTGTTAGTCTAAAAATAGTGATAAGTGCAGCTTTACACATTTACATCATTTGTCTCAGAGAAGAAGCCACCATGAAAGTGTCAAAGGAAATGTTTATACCGCAGTTGTTGTTTGTTTTTTAATAGCATATTAAGTACAGAAGAATCCTCAGACAACTGAGTACTATAATGAGTATGTACGAGTACAACTGTGTGGTGACACTTGACAATGGTTGAGTGTTTTCGAGTGACTACCTCCGAGGCTGAAAAATTAAGCCAAAGCTGAAGTGCTACTGAATTGCCACTTGAGGCTAACTCTAAAAAACTCAGTCCCCATAGACCCCCATGTGAAAATGTCCAACCTGGAACAAGAAATAGTTTTGGACCAATGTAGTTTTGACAACTACATTGGGGGTAAATTTTTATGTAACTCGTCCATTTACATTTTATAAACAGTTAAAGTTATGCATATTTGAGGGCAGGGCCACATCAGTGACAGGCTGTGTGCCGATAGCGTCCCCTGTCTCAGTCAGACCCACCCCTCACTCCTCCACAGCTCCAACCTCTCGTACAAATATGGTCACTTCTGACTCTGAAAAACCAAAGCCACCCCCGTCATGTCTCTGTTAATCACAGAATGCTGTGATGCAGTATATAATCACACACCGGAGAGGACTGTTACCGCCATCATTAGGTTCTGTGTAAAAATGCAGGGGCAGTATAAAGGGGGGACGTTGGTGTAAAAGTGTCCCAAGATGACAACGTCTGAAATGCAGAACTTAAAGCTTCAACGTGGGTGACATCACGGTTGATAGCTAGTTCGGTATCATCACTTAAGTAATCTTAAATCTGGGGGAATTCGTTGTTTGTGTACGTATGTTTGCCTGCAGCTGATCTCATGTAGTACTGGACCAATCAGCCTAATATTCTGTGTGCACATTTATGGCTGAATGCACAAAGGCCTCTATCTGATGGCTGCGGTGAATCACAGTTGTTGAAAACCCGTTTGATTAGCTGTTTCATATTGTCATTGACAGCTGACTTCTCACTTTTCTTGATCAATTGGCCGTGGTTGCAAGGCTTTGACAGAATCGCGTCACAAAAGCATAAATCTGGCAGTCACCTCGGCGAAAACACCAAATGTCACGTCTGTTGTTGGAAACACTAAGGCCCTTCTACGTGCCTTAAAACTTACATCTATAGAAAAGTTTGGTCTCATTTTGAACTGGAGCATCTGCAGATTAATTCCATAATTATTATTTTATGATACAGGATAAATGAATGCCTGTTTTTGTTGTGTTCACTGCCATCTTGACTATGAGGGAGTCAGGAGGAACATTGTCTAAAGTGCCTGGGACTGTTTGAGATCTGTATCCTACAATGCACTTTTTTCGTTGCATCCTTTTTTATGAATGGTTTACATTAGACTATGGAGGACTGGCTAGACTGCCAGATGTTTTACTTGTCACAAATCCCTCTAACAATCTAATGTCCTGACCTGAGTTGCATCACAGATGCCACAAGAGCAACAAACAGACAGAAATTTCTTTCTGCAACGTCAGGGAACATTGAACGTCCTAATGGTTAACAGGAAATTGCAACGTGTGCTGGAGGAACGACTAATTTCCTGTTGAGTGTTATGTTTGGGTTAAAAGGGCAGAGTTTAAATGTAGACTTCTGCCAGCACTGTCTCTGACTGAAGGCTTTTATCTGCTGGAGTGGCTCTAACCATTAGTGGAATGTAACTACGTACATTTGCTCAAGTACTGTATTTAAGTACAAATTTCGAGATAATTGTACTTAACCTGAGCATTTTATTTTATGTTATTGTTTCTTTATACTTTTACTCCACAACATTTCAGAGGGAAATGTTTTTTTTAAAATATTTTTGCATGAAAAACACAAGACGAGTTTTTAAAATTGATGGTTGTTATAAACTAAACTACCAAACAGTTTATACAAGAACAGCTGCAACAATTATTTTTAAAATAAATTTCTGTGATTAATCAGTTCACAGTTTTGTTTTTTTTTAAATTTGAGATTTGGTGTTTTTTTTTCTACTGTTTTATTTATTTTTTTTAAAAAAAATAATTAAGTTTAATAAAATATAATTTTAAGTTGTTTTTGTAAATGTTCTTTTTTGTTTTGTTTTTTTAAAGATTTTTCTACAATGGTTACTTAAAATTTTTAAAGTATAATTTCCTGATTATACTTACTTACTTATTATACTACTTAAGTGCCATTTTCAATGCAGGTCTTTTACTTGTCACATAGTATTTTCACAGGGTGGTGTTAGTACATAGAGTACATAAATTTGGTTTTAGATTGACAACAGACATGTCATACCATGTTGGATGAGACATTTTAATCACTGAGATATTTATTTGCACACCGATCTCTTTCATGCTCTTCCTGTTATGACAAAATGCAAATCATACGGGATGAACATGTTTGTCATGAATGAGTTTCCTCCTGCTTTGGCCAAACTAACCAGTTATGAATGAATGAAGCAAACATATCAAGTATTTTGGCTGCACTTATTTGAAGTATTTTTGGTGCACATGTTGGCTTTTCTGTAATGTTTGTTGAAGGTTGACAAGGACATTTATTTTGGAGCAGTGTGAATATAAATACACCACAGGTGAGCTGAGAGCGTCACAGCTCCAACAAGGTTTCAATTCAGCTCTGGTGCAAGAAATCAGTAGAGCCGAGTGGTTCTGTCTCTGGAATTTAAGTCTGATTTCACAGAGGCAGAAACTCATCGCACGGGACTCCATCAAAGAGCAACGTGTCGTACAATTAGCACTTACATGACAGGTACGTTTGCAAATGTGAGTATCTGTCGGGTTGTTGTGTTGTCTGGTGGTGATATGGTTCTGGGCTGTCTTTAGTGATGACATTTAAAAGCAGTGGGCTGATTCACGGCAGAATTCCCTGTTATTTGTCTGCAAGCGTTTTTTCACACAGGAGGCAGGTAAAATTTGTAATTGAGGTGAGCTCTTGGAAGAGGTGCAGTAACAGCCTGTAGTCTGCAGATCATAATCTAAAATCTCACTGTGGCTGTTTCTGACATTACTCCCCCTCCTTTCAGTTTTAGTATTAAGTAGTAGTTTAAGTAGTTTTATTGAAGAAAAGCCACTAACAACATTCCCTTAATTCTGTGACAAACACATTTAATTCCCTATTAATTCTTCAAAACAAAGTCCATGGCTATTTTGTTATGTAAAAGCTTTTCTCATGAAGCAGCAAAATAAAAAAATGTCGGATTTTCATCAGCAGTAACTTAGAACTCCTGAAAGAGAACGTAAAACAGTACAATAAAGCAGAGATCTACAGCACAGTAAAGTAAAATACAGGGACGCATGAGACGCAAACCAATGAGATTGTAACATGTTCTCATCCTAAGTCGTCACATGTTGCAGCTTTGCGGTGATCTTACAGGTCTACATATTATGCCTCTGGTCTGCTGTTGTATATGGCGCTACAGTGATGTGAACAAATGCACATGGTGGGATACTTCTGCACGTGGTTATGTTTAGACAACAAAGCACATGGCAACCAACGCCAGGACGTCAACAAAAGCACATGCTGGATGGTTAAGATTGGGGGAACGAGGCACATGGCAACGTTTAGAAAAAAAACCCATCGCCTTCAGACAGGAAGCGAACACTAGACTCCCACATGAAAGTTCAGGGTTTGTTTGACCCATCCACCACCTGTCACACTCCTTATATGATGTCTTACCAGCAGCCTTTAAACCTGACGCTGTCCTGCAGCGTATCATGCAGATGCGTCCGGTTCCATCCGTCTATTCTCAACTGGCGTCAACCATCTGCCTATTGTGCTGCCTCGGCAGGTGCCGTTTAGCTGTCCAGCGGCATACAATAATGCCGCGATGGTTTTGTCTGGCCACGTTCGCAGCTGATGCAATCTGGTGGCATATCATCAGACGTGAAAGGTGTCTTTTGGCGTCACAACTTCGGAATGAGATTGGACTGGTTCAAACCGATGGAAACAGCGCAGCATGGTTTGACTCAGCGTGACCAAAAGTGCTACTGAAAATCAACTATGTGACTATATGTAACCTGTAAGTTAGGGCTACAGCTACAGTCCCACTGAGGACACTGAGTTCATGTTCTCTGTATTATTTCCGGGAATTTGGGATTTTAATGAGCTGAGAAGGAGTTTACATTCTAGAGTTAATGCATGGCGGATTTTAGGCTGATTATTTGAAACTGCATTTAGACCACCATGCAGGGAGGTGCATGTGCGAAGAGAGAATCACTGGAAGAATCTATGAGTTAATTCAAAGTTTTTTTTAATTAAAAAAAGTTTTTTGGTGTCTAGTCAAACCCTTTTTTGGGGACGCTTTCAGTATTAGACTTAATGAAAATTTCTGGCTACAGCTTAGCTATTAGTGTGTTATTTTTAATAGCACAGATGTCTTGTGACAGTGTTGTGAAAGCGGTCTCACCAGAATACGGCCTGTAAATACTACCGTTGGAGCGCAGCATGCCAGTTCCCATAAGACTGCCAAGGAGAGAAAACCCAATCGTAGTAAAATATGAAGAAAAAAACCCAGATGTCATCTGTGCGGAACCAAATTAGCTCACAGTGTGGTCGCCGCCTGAGGAAACATCTTCCATCGACTGTAAATAATTCCTGTCCGCCCATCCATGACTGCTCCATTGAATGTTAATGAGGCCTAAACTTAGATATACTGTAGAGGGCTTAAGGCTGTCAGCATGCTCTTTAATCACACACTCCCACACACACGCACATGAAACTGCTCTCTTTCAGCGATGTACTATACATCAAGTCCCAATTTCAACTGGATTTGATGTTTGACACTCATGTTAAAAATGATCAGCTCTGTGGTAGGTGGAGGTCTCTTATTATCAGGCACGGAGTTTTCTACACCCAAAATTATGGATTTTAAGATGCAGCTGTGTGAGGTTTTCTTGTCACACAGAGATAAAGATACTGTATATCACACTTCCCCTCCCTGTAATTACTAATAGTATAACTGTTACCTGTAAAAAGACATTCGCAAAGATAATTGTGAATTTCATACAAATCCTCTTGTACAAATCAGAGGGAAGCCACTGGGTTTATTTTTAACCCCTGTGCTTGTAATTTAGTAGAACGTTCAGAGACCACCCTACTACATTTGGAAGTTACAGCTTCTCTAGTCTGCAGGCTGTTAGACCTCCAAATCATTAGCTGTTCACCATAAGTACAGATGCACGGAGCCCCCGGGGGTCACAGGGTCGGAGAAATGGACTGATGTGGTAAACAGATAAGAACGCTGTGAGTGTAAACAACCAGGCATTATGGTTGCATTAGGTTCCCTCCAGTTTAGCTGTAGCCCCTCTTACACAGAGATCACACTATAGAGCTGCTACAAAGTGGACAATGGATTTTTGGGCACTGCAGTGACACAACCGTTTTGACAGGGCCACAGCAAAACGTATTTTAATCACCTAAAAAAATCAGTTGAAATTTACACTGTATTTGAATATTTCCAGAGCTGATTGATGTGGTGGGAGAGCATCAGCAACTCCACACATACTGACCCTCCAACCCTAGATATACACACACACACACACACACACACACACAGAGGAAATGCTATTTATAATGGCAGAGTGCACAGACATGCTTCCTCGGGTGGGCACATAATGTAAAGTTTTGACAAATTAATCAGCCAGATCTGCACTTACTGCCAGTCTGCTTTTTTTCGGCTATTTTTGTTACGGAGGGTGGACAGTTGGTTCTGTGGCTGTTGGCAGGTTTTCTACAGTCTCTTTGGGGCAGGAAAGGAGTATGACTGTAGAACAAGTATGGGGGAGAAAAATAAATAGTCTGGTGATATTTGCTTTAAATTTGAGACAGAGACATCTGCAATCACAAACTGACCATTTATTGCAAATGATGATGAAGATTTTTTGGAGGAGGCGCTTTAGGCTATTTAGAGGGGTTATAATGTGTGTCTTGTACACTTGTATGAATTTGATGGTAATTGTAAATGACCCTGCACTTGTTTAGTGCTTTTCTAGTTGTTTGACTGCTGGCTGAGGCTACCATACAAGCTGCCACTTCCTACTCATTTTTTAAATCACTCACACACACTCATAAAACGGTGGAACAGCAGTTGAGAGTGATTTGAGGTTCGGTATCTTGCCCTTGTGGAACCTCCAGCTTTCATATTAGTGGATGACCTGCTCCACCTATTGAGCCACAGCCTTGATAGGACGTCACCAAATTTGGGTGTTTTTTAGCCACAAAACCCGCTGTTTTTGTTACGGAGACACTGACAGCTTCTCCAGCCATGATTTTGCCACCGAACCCATATTTTTTTTAACCCTTTAACACCTGGAATCGACTTTTTTTTCTTTCTTTTAGATGCTACACTCATGGTTACATTGTACATGTCCCCGGTTTAGCTCCTTGATTATCCAATCTCTCCACGAGATTGCTTTCTGTCTGTACAATCTCTGTCTATATTCCTGCTAGCACTGCACCAAATGGCCCATCAGTCTTGCTTTCCGTCTTACTCTTGCTTAACAAGCCCCTGACATACTTGAACCCCTAATTTGAGGCAGCAACTTACTCCCAACTCATAGTGAGCAATACACTCTGTTTCATTTGATCGTCTGTTATAAAATCTGGGCAGACACAGACTCTGTGTTGTATTGTTCTGCCTGCTGTCTTTGTCTTTTATTGACTTTTCCTTTAGGTCCCCTACCAGAGTTCATTCAAGTGCAGTGTGTTGTAAGGACGTCACTGTGTACCTTTAACAATATGTGGCAGGGTGAAGTAGCAAATTAAGCTGCTTACAGGACAGCGTTAGATGGGTCTCTGTGCACTTGTGTATTTTCTCTTGTTCTAGGCATCCACAAATTTATGTCATCTTGTCATTTATTGGGCCGTGGTGGGCGTCTCGGCTGTGTAATTATGAGGTCTGCTGCTCTTATGGGTTTATGTGCGTAGCGCCGTGGGACACTTCAAAAGGAAACAGGCGCAGTGGAGAGCTAATTCAGTTGTTTCCTCACTGCCAACATGTTGGTGGGATCTTATAATCTCTGTGTCTGCAGTGAGCTCAAACACAAAGAAAGTGCTTTAAACCTCATGGTGTCATACTTGAAGCCTTGCAGAGCACTGAACCAAGACTATAGTTAGAACACGAATCCAGGTCAAGAGGAAGACCAGGTTCAACAAGAGCAGGTCCAAAGGGGTGAAGGCCAAGTCAAGGACCAGTCATCTTCAATTACCTCACACGATTGTTTTACATTAACCAATTAAAAGACATTTTAGGAGCATCCACACAGACATATTGAGAATTCACAGAATTGCCTTTATATGGGTTATTTTAAACATTTGTGTTTTTTAAGTGGGCCATGTGGAGAAAACATGTCTGACATAATGTCTTAAACATCTGGGGCTCTATTTTCTGAACCGAGCACAGATCACAGTCCTGCCCAGTGTGTTGGGGGATTGCTTGTCCAACCTGCACTTGGGGTACAGAGTGGGATCACAAACAACAAGTCTGTTCTCATTCCCCACTTTTTAAATATTGCCGCTTTGATGGTGATTTTGGTGTAAGATCGCAATGCCAAAAGTCACCTTTCGCATTCCCATGAAACGCCACTGGATGACATTAGGTGAGAAAGTGGCCAGACAGGACTAGTCATGGTGTTATTATATGCCCGGAAGCCATCCGGATGGCACCTACCACATCTGCATGAAATACAGCAGAATGCTGTCAGGTTAAAAAATGATAACGATGTAATATAAGGAGCATCTATAGGGTTGGTGTAGGCTGTAGATGAACAAAAAAACCTGGACTTTGATTCAGGAGTCCAGTGCTGGCTTCCCCTCCAAATGTTATGTTTGTTATTCAACACCTTACCATGAGCCTCCTTCCCCTAATCCTAACCATCAGTGCCAGCATGTCAGTTTGTTGACGTTCCAATGATCCGAAGTTGTAGCCTCAAACCAACAGTCAAGAAGTATATGTGGAGGGGACGTGGATTGTTGCCGATTTTAATCAGCAGATATTTTTTGATACTGGTCATGAAAAGCACAAGTTGCCTGACACAAGAGATGCTGGCTGGCAGTGAGTTGGGAAACAACAAGTGTCCTCTTTCAAAGCTCCCTTTAACCTATAAATAATTTTTTTTTGTAGTTTTGCTTTGAGAACTGCTCAAATACATTAATCATTACTCTGCATATTATAATAGGAGAGTATTGGTTGTCATGTTTCATCAGGTGAAATGAGTGGAGGAATCCTGACTGGAGTACTAACCATCCAATGAATATATCTGCAAGCAAAGAAAGGAGATTTTTTTTTTTCAGAGGGCTCTCTTTTTTATTTTTTTTTTTTTTTTAAATTAAAGGCATTTTCAGATGAATATTCCATAAATTACACTCTTTCGAGTGTTAAATTTTACTTGTAAAATTTTCTTTTTGTTAAGAAAATGTTTGAAACATTTGCCGTTATTGCACAATGGAGATAGAGACTGAAACTGCAAAGAAGGCCCTTAACTGGAAATGAACTGGGAATGTTAGGGATGTTAGGGTTGGATTATATGTGCTCTACAAGTTCTGTATATATGCCATTGAGAACATTATTAAAGCAGCAAACCACTGTATGCTATGTTAACTTTTAACACTCCCTGTGTGTGTGTGTGTGTGTGTGTGTGTGTGTTGAAGTCTGAGCTTTTCTGTTTCTTGTTGTGGTATATCATATATTTTGGTCTCATTAAATACAAATTATCGATATTGGCCCTGAAAACCCAATATGGGTCGACCCCTTGTACACAGGCTTTGTCCTCGCCGCAGCGGCTGCAGGTTCGATTCCAAACTCTTCCCTTTTCTGCATGTCATCCCCTTCCTCTACCCCTTTCATGCTTATAGCTGTCTTATCTAAGAAAGGCAAAGAGCCACCCCAAAAAATCTTTAAAAAAAAATGGTTGCTAAAAACTACAGTGACCAGCTGAAGAAGTGTGTATGTTGAGACAGTTCAACATAAAGTTCGATATATTCTGTAATGCGAAATTTAACAGAATCTCCCACATTTGCATGATAAGCAGACGTGTCAGAGCTCTGCAGGGAATATCGTGTAATTTAACAAATGAATGGTTTGCAGTACCAGAATATATTTTACAGCTCGTTCCACACTGTTCATTGGAAGTGTCAGTGCATCACCACAGCACACACTGGAACATGTTCCATACCACTTGTGTGGTAATACATTCAACAAAGACAGTAAAACAGTATGGAGAGGTCTGAGAGGCAAACCGAGCAGTGGATTTTTGTGTCTAGCTGATGGTTAAAACTTTATTTGCGTGTTGTGTTGTGGCTTGAAACATGTTTGTTTGCTGCTGTTCATTTTCGTTTTAACGGGCTCCCGCCTCGCTGCGAGATCTCTGACCACGGGACTCGCCTGGTGTTCATGCGTCACTATCACTGGCACAGATAAAACAGCACGCCATATCCTAAACTGACCTTCCATGCAAGCAACACATGTGAAAGACTTGTGTGTGACTTACATGCAAGGAGAAACTTTCACAGGCAAACATGGGAAAATGGCAACTTTGTAATGCAGTGAATGAATTGAAACCGCCGAAGCTCCACTGCACAGGTCAAGCTTTGCATAGTGTACTCCAACCACTATTGTTAATCCTAATGCTGCATTCGCACTGTGAGTGACCCAGCAACAGGCTACAATTCAAGCTACAAAGGACGCCCGACACTTGCCATTGCTGACGGGTGTGATGTGCTACTAACAAAAGCTGAGCTGTCCTCAATTTTTGAAGTGCCCCAATGACTTGAAGCATAAGCCAATCATAAGGTGTGTTTTTTAAACGTATAGTTCAACCAAAAATGAAAATTCAGTCATCATCTACTCACCCTCATGCTGATGGAAAGTCACGTGAAGTTTTACAGACCACAAAACACTGCGTATCACAGAGAAACAGCGTTGCACTCAGCTCCTAAACAATAGAAGCAAATAGAGAAAGAAATCTAAAATTTAAACAATATACACGAAAAACCACATGCCTTTGCTTTACAGGACTGCTTAACTTTATATGTACAGGTGTAGGTAAACCATATTTTACATGTGTATTCTTTTAACGTTATCCTCTATTCAGTTATGTCATCTTTTACAGGAAAACATGAACAAGCGATAATGATCAGATTCTGTACAACTAATGATATTCAGTGGATTTTATTGATTAGGAAGGTGAAAGGTATTAACATGTGTGTGTGTGTTGTGTCCACAGGGACAGATGGGAGTCATTGGGCCGCCTGGTGCTGCTGGAGCTCAAGGTCCCCTGGTGAGTTATTAATGACCATATGCATTAAAGAACGCTGTATGATCAGGTTATGATACAATGTAAACCTGTGATATTAGTCAACTGTCAAATGAAGAGTTATTATTTGATTTTGTAATTCAGAGTGATTACATATGCAGGAATTGTAAGTCAGACAACTGACTGATTGACCAATTAATACAGGTTATTAGAGCATAATTCCCAGAGTGCTCAGTGTTACAGCTGCTTATGAATGCAGAGACTCCACACAAAATATAAATCCTGTTAACTCAGCATTCTGTGGATATAACAAGCAGCTCATTTTTAAATGGCCCCATAAAGATTTGAAGGAAAGAGTAATCAGGACATAAACATGAGAGCTTGGATTCACTGGTGCTTTTACACACTGCTGTGTGCTAGTAAACTCACCGCCCACACACACACATCAATGCACACACACTGCAAGTACACACACTAGGACACACAGAATGGGCAAAGCTGCCCTAAGCCTTTGTATCCTGCACACGGGCAATGAGCAGTCAGGCTCGATTAACTGCTGAAAGAAACGAATTAATCTGGCAACATTTTCTATCTGTCAAACAGAGTTGCAGTCCAAGCTTTCTAAGTTGGTATTGACTAGATCCAAACTGGAAGCGGGTTATTGTGCCAAGACAAAGCAACCACAAAAAAATCTATTAAAACTTTGAAACCTGAGCGAATCAGTATTCGTTTTTTTTAAACACGGGAAGAAGGCAGTGAGCACCTTAACAAAAAAAAATGTCCAAAAATTGGTAAAAGGTAAGAAGACAATTACCTGAAAACTGGTAAAAGAAAAAAGAGAAGTAGAAAAACAATAATGAGGAAATGACCAGAAAAAAAGGTGCATAAAATTTTTTTGTTTTTTTCCCTGGATTATTTTGGGCTAATTTTTTAACTTTAAAATTTTTATTTATTCATTTTCTAAAATTTGAGATATGTCAAATATGTCAAAGTCAGTTATATGATTTTTTTAAAAATAAAAACATGAAGGAACTGCTTGGACGCAGGTATTTTTTAATAACTGTGCAGCTATATAATACAGAAAAACAAAGGGATCTGATCGGGACTCTGTATCCACAGATGCTCAATTTTAAATGAGTTGGATCAGGATTAGGGGCAAAAAATGTGATCAGGACATCCCTGATCCTAACAGTTAAAGGCCACTGGAAACACCATCACATTAAAGGGACTGTACAACCATTTTAAAGTCAAAGTCAATTTAAAATGTCACAATTGCTTAATGTTATGGCATGTTTATGCACTTAAAACATTCACATTTTTACACCCTGTGTCTGTAAGTGTCAGACTGCTTAACTCATCACTGTCCCGCCCCGCGACCACGCACTCACACTTAATAGCAGGCAGTGTGTAAAGCAAAACACACAGATATGCATAAACATGTACACACATAAAACACGCACACAAGTTTGCTTTTCCTGTGTCTTGTATTTATACAGCCTTCAGTACTATCCTTCAGTAATATCCTGACACCCAGTATGTCTGGATGCAGGTTACACATGCTGTCAAAATACAGTGACACCCATGTTTACATGTGCAGACTGTTCTCGATCCACAGTAGCAGACAGCGTTGCGTGCAAAGCGGCTCCCCACTGCATCCCAAAACCAAACCCTCCCTTCCTAATCAGGCTGATGTTTACATGGAACTCTGGGAAACAAAAACTGCGAATGCAGGTTTTATGACTGTAAATAGTTTTACTATACTTCATTGTCTCTCTTGTTATTGCCTTGTAACAGAGGCTGCATTTAACTGTCTGCATGTTCATTTCAGGGGGGTTGATTATCACACAAACACAAACAGGCAAACAATGCTTACATGAATGGGGTCACACATACATTACTGAATGAAGAAGGATGAGAAAAACTAGAAATATCTGAGCAAATGTAAATATAGGATGCTCTGAGCAGGCATTATACCGATTAAAAACATGTTTTTTTAACTTTTAGAAACAAAGCTAGTGGCTTTGTAGCTTAACCTGGTAGACAGATCTTTTTTGTTTAATCATACCAAACTTGTGTAAGCAAAATGAGGTATTTTACATTCTACACTGTGAAATCTAACAAGTTGATTTCACATGAAAACCATCAAGGAAACCAATATAAAGTTAACTTTTTTTCCATGTAAAGTTAACATAATTTAAACGTCATAATGTATGGTATTGTTTTGTTCAGTATCCTATCGTATTGTAAGTATGGTATCGCACACTACTGTATTGTATTCTACCCTGCGCAACATTCACTGTACTCAGGACTCATCAACTCATGTGACTAACGTCAACCACAGTCTTTTTTTTCGAACTCTGACCAGGTAGTTTTTGTTGCCTAAACCCAGCCGCAGGCCCCTTCCTAATCACATTAGTCTTTTTATGTGACTTATGGAAAAGGCTGCCCTCTGCATCATCATCAAAATGTGACGTGTAGGGATGAGATCATGTCATTTTCTGTCTCTGTCAGTTGTACTGATACAAACACAATTCTTAAATGTGCTGTTTAAACCTATTATCATGTTAGTGACCGAGCTAGCTCGCTGCGTAGGTAGTGTCTACTACCTAACTTTGAGCATTTTTTTAAGATGTTAGGAGGACTTTTATAGTGGCTGTCCGAACCAGCTTGTTTCCTGTTCAATAACCGACACTACAACAACCTTACCCTTATCTACCAGTGTTGTGCCAAATTGGTCATCATTTGAATATCAAACTGAAGAGGCATTTAAGCAACAAAGGAACAGAAACTTCTAGTGTTTGTGAGACCATAAAAATATTGCTCTACATGCCTTGGGATTGTCGATTGTTTTAGACTTAGAAGAGTTGGCATTATTGCTCTTGCGATATTTTCTGATGAAATTAGTCCGTAACTGATTCACAGCTTTTGTTCAGTCAAAAATAAAATGCTATTTTCTCGTCTCCCTGCCTCATCTGGCCTCTCGGTTCGTCTGTCGTCCCACCCTTCCCTGTCCTGCCCTCTGCTCACCTCAGGGTGAAGGTGTGACGGTGTTTTAATAACCGCCATCTGCTAAAGACATGTATCCTCATCCATCCACTGACTTGCGGGTATGCTGATGAGAGATGGATGAGTAAGACAAATGCTACGATGCAGGGCCCGCTTCACTCTAATGTGTTTTGTGAATTAGCCTACTTGTTATCATTCTGATCGCTGCACGTTGCTATTATCACCTGGAGACTTTCTCAGTGGTACAAAAAACGCCGCAGAGCTTAAAAAAGTGTAAACAATTTAGTTTTATCATAGTGAATTCACACTTACATCTCACATTACGATCTAACAGACCATTTGGATTAAATTAGAATTGTCTATTTGGCTGTTCTGACATTAAAGGGATAGTTCACCCAAAGACAAAAATTCAGTCTTTATCTCCTCACCCTCATACCGATGGAAAATCGGGTGAAGGTTTATAGTCCACAAAACACTACTGGAGTTTCACGGGGAAAAAGGAGTTGACCTCATCTCCCAAACAATTGAAGCACATGGTGACCAGGACTCAAACTTTAAAAAAGTACATAATAAAGCTACAAAATGTCTCCATACTATTTGTCCAAAGTAATCCAAGTGTCCTAAAGCCCCAACGTGGCAAGTTGTTTTGAAAAATGACACAGGTGTCTTGTTTTTTGCCTTGTTGGAGCCTGTATCTCCTAGTTCAGGAGCCACATTCACGAATGTGAGAGCTCATAGTAACTGCACTGAGAGAGAGAGAGAGACTTATGGAGTTAGCAGCAAGCAACAAGTCCCTTTGTTGGATTTAAAATGACTGTGTGTGGGGGAGCATTCTGGGTAGAATGTAAAAACTGGTGTGCAGATACCACGAGCTCTCGCTGGTCTGGAGTGCACATGCATGAACCCAGCTCCCTAACTAGGATCTACAGGCTACAATAATTGGCTAAAAACATGACGCCTTGGCACATCCTGGCTTCAGGACATTTGGATTGCTTTACTCAAGCAGTAGAAGACATTTTGTAGTTTTATTATGTATTTATTTTACGTTTGAATCTTGGTTACCATTTGCTTTAATTGTTTGGGAAAAGAGTGCAACGCCTTTTCTCTGTGAAACTCCGGACTATATTTTTGGGCGACCTATCCCTTTAAAATTTGACTTATACTGACATGTCTTACAAAGAAATAGAGTTGGTGAGGAAAGCAGAGAGTACACAGGAAGTCTTTGTGATGTTTGCAGAGAAAAAGCCCTGATGTTGTTACTAAAGTAAAGCCACCATGTCAGACACCCACTGACATCCGGATCTATCAAACTTATTTAAGCCCAACAGATTACACTTAGTTTACTTTATCACACACACACACACACACACACACACACACACACACACACACACACACACACACACACACACACACACACACACACACACGAGCGTATTGTAGTGGGATCATCAGTGCAGGTTCAGCACTTTGATCCTTCAGTATGATCCGTTTCTATTTGCATGACAGGTAGGGAGTCTTCAACAAAGCCACTTTCCAAAAGACTTTAACTTTCCCCAGATCACTGTCTTCTATCTGTGAGACGACGCATTACGTGACAGGACATAATATAATGTAACCCCTATTTATATTAACTTTACTTATATCAGTACCATCTCCTGAGTTTGCAAGACAGTTTCCAAATAGTGAGGATTAACTTGTCAAGACACAAAAACAGTAACAGAAACTCTCTCACACCGGTGCACATAATTAGATATATTTTCATCAGTCTGTTTGAGGGGGGTTTTTGGACATTTGGGAAACACCAAAACCTAAAAAAATGATGTCTATATATTGCAAAAAAAAGGGTTTTTTTGTATTAATAAAAAGCACATGCAATTCAGAGTGAAAGATTTGTCTTTGATTTAAAATAAACAGGTTTAATGTGCATACATTAGTTCAGCAGAAAATATGAACACTAGTACTGCAATAGACTGTCACAAAGTGGTGTTCAAAAGTGAACCTTTAAAGTGTTTTACTTGTCATCTTTTACCATTTTTTGCAGGATATTTTTAGCCAAGTTGTTCATTTCATTGTGCTTTAGTCTCATGTTTTTGAATTAATTTTCTCAGGTTTCAGAGATTAAATGCTTAAGAAATGCATCTGAATGCAGCATAAGAAAAAAAAGTCATTTCAGGTTTTAAAGGGTTTAACTGACTTAAAAAAATCCAACATACACCTTGCAGTACCCCCATATGAGCAATGCTGGGCTACACGCTGGTAACTGCAGAGTGATGGACCTTAGACTGACATTACTTAGTTTTCTGGCACAACAAGTTCTACACACATGAACGTATCTCCTCTTTAAGTTGATGTGCCAAATGTGCTAATTAAACAGCTGCTTATTTACATATTCAGCAGACACAGCTACATTACTGATTATTAGTACTCATGTTTCCAACCAGCTAGCATATACTAAGGCCAACAGGTCCACCTGGCTTTTAAATGGCCAAATGCTCCATTATTTCACTTGCTTGTCTCTCACTGTTTTTCATGCTGTTGGATAGATCTTGTAAATGAAATTTAGAGACTTTTCATTGAAAACAGCTGCATCTGGAAATTAGTGCGATGAAACAGTGACAGCTTATTCTTCCCTCCAGAAACAGCAGCTAACAAATCAATCTCCATTCAGGGTCCACTAAACTTGCATGTTTTAAAGCTTTCAACAACATCATACAATCTTGTCAAAAGTCAACCTTGAGGTGAGATTGTTTTGCCCTCTGCTGTTTCAGAGGTAAAGATTAAACTGTCAGGCTCAATTTTAAGGCCGACATTCTTGAAAGAGCTCAGAATAAGATAAAGTCTAAACATCTAAAGTGCAGTGAAACTAAAGGCACATTTTCACATTTGTGGACAATAAAGTTTTCATAAAGCACTCATGAGTTTATACGTATAGTGCAGTTTTCAACTGATTTGAAGTTATTTCAATTATTTCAAATACATACAATAAACAGAGTCAATAACCTGTCTAATCCAGTCAATTCAGTGTCCTCTAAAACCTCTAAATTGAAAAAAAATCAAAATGATCCCAACTGCAGTTAAAGTATAACCCCCAAAACAACCCAGATAATGTCCTGAACTGAACTGAAATACTGTCATTATATGCCATTATGCAACATTTATGCAAATTATGTAAATTATACAAATTGCCCAACATATGAAAGTTAGCATCCAGCAGATTCTTAATGCTGGGGACCCATGTTATACATTTATGACATAAAACTTTAGGGCACTCAACATTTCCAGGTTCATAATGGGGCTCTACAGGCTGGCAAACAGACTATTAGCCACTGACGATGAAGACTGTAACCAGAGTATCAGTGATGGGACTTATAGCTGATTTACAGTTATACGTGCACTCTGCAGAACCAATGCCTCAGCCTTTGGCAGTGGTCTTGTGCAATGTTGTGTCTCTTTGCTAGACACATTTCCTCCACAAATGCAATGAGCTAATGTTATTAACATATGCCTAAGATACTTTACACTGCATGAATCACCTTAGCAGCTTGCTGGGGTGTCTTCTACTCATTAGAACCAGAAACAACATAAAACAAAGCTAATGTTGCAAAATTTGGCTCCTTTATAACTCACAAAGTTCACCAACAAGGCACGTCTTATACTTGACAAATTTTCCCGACATATACAACATGATATATTTTGGGAGCTTTATTGTCTTTGCAACTTATCTGTGAAATAGCAGTAAATAAGAGCTTGGTTTCCACTGAGGGAAATGGTTTTCACTTTGTAAAAATAAACAGGAGGTCTGCATTGTTGCAATGTGGAGTTACATTTCTGGGGAGGTGCACGTCAGGCTATGGCGTAGGGTAGGTGTGGCTTTCGCTGTAAACCCATGAACACACGGTCACAGAGACCACTGGATGTTTAAATGTTCAATCAGTTTGGTATTTGGATGACAAACACTGCATATTATGGGGTTTTAGAGAATCTTACAGTAGATTTAAGAGTTAATTATAAATATAAAATACATAAACTCGGTTGAAAAGAACTTGGTTGAAAAGTTAACATCACACGAACTTGTCACTGTGTCATCTACAGGGTGTCCAGGGACCTCCTGGTGAAGCCGGCCCTATGGGACCTCAGGTAAAATGTGACCATAAAGTTACTTGAGAATCATTAAATTAAAGTAATTCCTATCAGTTGCTTATTTTCTGTGTTCTTTTTAGGGAGCGGCAGGCTTGCCTGGACCACAAGGACCACCTGGAGCAAACGGAACACTGGTTGGTATAACATTGTCGTTTTTTTCAGTTTACATCAATGTGTTAAAATATTTTTGTTTGAGCAAACATACAGCTGCAGGGGTTCACGTCCCTCGTGGCTGTAGTGCCATCAGTGTCAGGTAAACTTTGGGAGACAGCATGTACCTGTCCAACACATTAAGGCCTCCGTTTGCATCAGACAAATTGCTTTTTTGATCATTTAACAGCATCTGAAACCCTCTATCTGATTGAGGACTTAGTAACTTTTGTAACCTTCTGAAACAGACAATAACATCCACTTAACGCAGCGATATGCAGGTGTGCACAGGTAGGAAATGCAGGCTTGGTTTCAAATTCTATTTAACCCCTTTTGTCTTTAGATTTTTTTCCCACACAGATACTTCAGAAAGTGCCATTACTTTTATTTACAAATTTTAATTGTGTAAGGCCACATCCACACTAATACATTTTCATTTCAACAGTGGTTTGAAACATAAACAATCTTAGTATGCATTTATCCTTCATACCAACAGGCCTGACAACGCATATCACATGACCATTTATGTGCACTGGGACTTCAAGCTGGTTTAAATGGTCATCTCTGTGTCTACTCTGTGGTTAATTGCCTCAGTAAAGAAAATACTAAGCAGATAGTGTCAAGTAAGACCAGAGATTTATTTGCTTGGTCTCACAATGAGGTGAAACTGAGGGTAACACATGAAGATAAGGTGGTCAAGGCAGCAGGAAAGAGACTGGGAGTCATTACAAAGCAAATGTGATGACATATTCAAGCTGTTACAAACAGAAGCATTATCCATTGCCAGAGGGGGAAAGCAGTACCCCGCATCTTCATATCTACGCTTCCAGACTAAAACAACCCTGTAGCTTTTTAAACTAAAACAGGGTCAGCAGCATTTTCAGAGGTCTCAGTTTTAGTTTCTGAACGCACCCTACTATAAGGAGCATTGAGGGATTTTAGTTTGGCATGTAAAATTAGCATCAAATGACACCTGACTTAGAATTTTGATTAGATTAGATTGTCTTTATCCATATTAGGTGATATGGATTGGAGATAACCACGCCCAAATAAACCCAGCTTCAGGAAACTATGAAAACCCTAAAATGACAATATTTCAATTAGATTGAGGCTAATGTCTGATCATTTTTGATGCTTTTATTATGCATGTAAGACCCTAAATTACATACATTTTTTTTTTTGTGATTTGGGTTCCCACAGGCTTTAAAATGAAAATGTGTTAGGGTGGATGTCTAAGACTAAAAAGACATGCACAAGACAGAATTCTTTAAGAGACAGTGAGAAGACAGTGATGCCAGCCTCATCTTCACCATTCAAAACAGCTATAAACACTCTTGCCCTTAGTCAGTCGTCCTATAATCTAGTTTGTTGACAACATATTGAGGCCTTTACTCCTGCACGGACCAGCTCTTTGCTGCAATGTGAAAAGCAGCAGCTGGCAATATGAAGGAAGCACATGTCTCTCAGTACCTTTCCCAGCCAACAGTAGAGTTACCGGCGACAAGTACTACAGTACATAGGGAATTCAACAGTCCAAACTGGGAGTAAACAGGGAAAAAAATCCCCTGCCTGTGAATAATTAAAGGCTGCTGATTAGTGTCCCAATTGGGAGTGGTGGATGGTCATATTTGACCTTGTCCAAGAAACCAACAAGAGGCCCACAGTCAGCCCACATAACTTGCCACTAGCGATCATGATACTGATTCCCCTCCCAGTCTTACTCAGCCCACATAAAATCCCCAAGAGATCCACACATTTACTGCACATCCCAAATGGCTACCTGTATAATGAGTGAGTAGCAGGGTCCACCTGCTTTCACAGTTGTCTCAGAGTGATGCAGTCTTATCTCCAAGACTACAATTCACATCATCTTCTCTGCAGTGGGCTCCTAATGAGATCATTAATTTAGCCCAGGCACCGTATGTGTCCATTTGATTTACTTAGCCGTGCCATTAAGGCGGTGAGTGGCTGTTAATTTAGAACCAGAGTCAGATGACTGTGTGCGCTTTTACGGCTGTACACACAGTCAGGGCACCCCCTCTGGTAAACAAGATTACACACGGCCGGATGCAATCAAAGCAGAGCATTGTGACTATACACAGCTCTGTGGCATCAGAGGAGGGGATGTTTACAGCTCTGCTGCCCTCTGCTGGAGAACGTCACACAGTACAGGGAGATGGGAGGGAAGAGTCGCATAACATCTGCATCATGGAAACCAGTATAGATTCATTGATAAATGGTCATGAATCAACACATAAATCAGACAATTATTTAGTAAATCATCACTATGAAATTTTAACCCTTTGAAACCTGAAGCAACAATACTTTCTTGTGCAGCTTTTAGATGCCTTTTACAAGTCTTAAAATCTTTGAATCCTGAGCACACTGGTGCAATTTCTTTCAAAAACATGGGGGAAAAGGCAATTGGCAACTTGGAAATAACTTTTCCACAAATTGCAAGAAATCTGTAGATTTAGAAAATTGTTTTTTTAAAAAGCTAAGAAAAAACATCTGGTGAAAAAGGACAAAAAGCTAAGGAAAAATAAGATTTATAATTATCAGAATTACATATTTAAAAAGATAATACAGAATCATCACAGTTTTAAGCAAGTTTTCCAGTTCATTTACTTGTTTGTTCTTTGTTTCATAAAAAAAAAATGTATGTGTGTTTTTTAATTTATTTTTGAACCAATTTTATGGTAATTTTTTGTACTTAAAAAAATCATTTTTTTTAAAAACCTTCAATCATTTTCTGTTCTGTTGCTCATTGCCTTCCTTACATGTTTTTTTCTTTTTCTTTTTTTTCTTTTTTTTTTTTTTTTTTTTACAGAATTTAGGCCAAATTGCTCAGATTACAGTTTCAGGGTTAAAAGGCTGAATTCAAATTCATTCCATTTTAATTTGGTCTTTTTTTAGACTGCATTTGGCTAATACTTTCTCTGTGGCACATAAAGCCTTGATAAAATAAAACAAAACAAACAAACAAAAACAGCTTGAGGCTGGTGTCACCTTCCCACAACCACAAGCTTGGTCTTTTCATCTTCATCCCCCTCTTTCTACCCGTCAGTAGAACAGAGCACTATGACGTTATGCCTGCAGTGGCTCTCTGACTTATCTGACACACACACAGAGTCAGGAGGAGGAAGTAGGATGAGCCGTCCCTTGTATCTAGGCAACCACATATAATAACTATACATAGATGTCAAACTAATTGTCAGTTGACCGGGCCAACACCAATCAAACTTGGCATTTTGAGTGCACCTCTTCCCGATATGGATCCTTTTTAATTAATAAACATTAAATGGTATGTTTCTTATTCCTTCAAATTGTAGATTTTACTTTCCTATATCTTCACAGTCACTGTGACTCTGTGGTTAACTTAACATTGGATTTTGTCAACACCTAATACTTTTACAAACTGAAAGGGATTAAAATGTTCAGATAAAAAAATGTCGACAAGAATCATTCAAGCCCCGAAGCTTCGTAACCTTAAATTTCCAAATTGTGAATCTTAGCCCTAAGTACAAACAACAACAAAGCTAACTAACTGTCCTAAAGAAAAGGGTACAGTCCTCAACCTACATCCATAACAACACAGGAAACACAGATAAAACCGGCAGCTCTCCCATACAGAGCTCCCTGGCAGGAAGCTTCAGAGTCACGGTTTAGGGTGTTTCCACATACAGTGTAGTCCTCTTTAAATTTAACTCAGTCCTCTTAAAATGCATCAAAGAAGAGTTTTCCTGACATTTAAAGGAGCTTTTTATATGATTCTCTGTCCATATGATGTATTTTTAAGGATTCATAATCTAAAGTGGATTTTTAAAAAACTCTTCTTTCACCCCTTAAAATCAAAAAGGCCTCAAGATCCCCTGAGAAGCTTTGGCCACCCGGTGGGGTCAGAACTCCCAGGTTGGGAACCGGTGAACTAAAGTGTGTAATGACAGTGAATATTTATAACTGAATTGAGTGGGAGTAATAAGATACTTTACAAAGTTACAAAATATATAAAGTAAGGCCATAGACAAATGTTGAGGTCAGAACAACAAGCCGACTGGCGTGAGTGAGTCAAGCTATGGAGAGAGTAAATGAAATGCAAAAAATAAAAGAACCGCTTACACATTCCTTGTCAGCTACAACAGCACCAGAGACTGTTGTGTATAAAATATAATTTATCTTCCAAGTCCAAGCCAACAAGAAGTTTCCTCTGAAGAAAACTCTTGACAGGATCCCCAAACTGTTAGTGTGTCATGACAGGGAGAGCTCTGTGATTAAAAAGGTGTGGAAGAAGTAAATGTGATAAACCATGACTGGCAAAGCCTCTCATGCACCCACCTATATAATTCATTCTTTCTTTTCCCATCCTCTACCCAAAAGCGCTTCCTATGCGTGATTGTGATCAGGCCAGGCACCTAGGTTCACATTAACAGAGCCCACAGTGTTCTGAGGACACGCATGAGACAGCACTGCTTTGCCACTGTTTCTTTAACCATAATACCTGAATGTAAGGGGACAAAAAGTTTTGTTGTTTCAAACAATATTGTGCCAATGTTCAACAGTGCTCAACGGTGCTTGACGTCTCTGAAGTTAGACACTTAAGATGAAAAAAAAAAGCCCTGCTGCCTTCAGATGGTTGTAAAGAGAGCCACCAGAGGGAGGGAACGGCCTCCAGTATAATACCGAGGCCAACCGGAGAACACGAGTGTCAATCAATAATGGGTACTACTTGATCTGATGTTGTCAGCTTAAATCAGTCACTACAGTTGTCAAGATGCCATTTAGGCATATCAGCATGGCCGTCCTGATCTCTGATTACCATGAGAAGCAGAGGGGTGGACTCGACTCACATGACTGGGACTTGATTCAGCCTGAAGTCACAAACTTGATGACTTTAGACGTAACATGATCACAACAAAAAATACTTGCAACTCTTTTACTGAGAGAGGCCAAACAGAGTATCATTGTGCATATGATACAATAAAAGATGCATCATCATCATCATCATCATCATCATCATCATCATCAACAACAACTTGACTTGGCCTGTAACACCAATGACTTGTGACTTTAATTGGACTTGAGCCTTTTGACTTGAAAACCTTCCACCCAAAAATTTTTTTTAATAAGTGTGCCATGAATCAATTAATATCCCTTCATAAAATGGTATTCATTTATTGAACCAATCCAAAAGCATTAAATTGTAAAAGAAAACCATGATATTGTGTTACAGAGCCCTATTTGGAAACATTTCATTTCAGTTCAAAAGCCATGCTATGGCCAACAACGACAACGACAACGACAACGACAAAAAGATTGGCAGTATGCAAAACTTGTGTCTTAAATATTTCAGACAGACATACCCACACCTTCTAATTCTGTAAGAAATTTGAGGTTACACAAAGAGAACAGTAGTTTCAGGCTAATATAAAACATTATTGTTAATATAGTTCATATTACTAGCTGAATGTTAGTTAAGCATTACAGAGCTACGGATTTGCGGTCACAAATCACTTAATTTCCCTTCATTTCCCAGAGGTCAATACTTAAATTCCCAGCTCTAATTTGTTTGAACCAATCAACAACATCAAGTTGCAAAAAAATATATATCAATACATATATATCAAAGAGTATTTACTATGCCTCCAAAAACTATACAGTTGTCAACAACAAAAGATAAACAAATTGAAGTACGTCAAATGTGCATCTTGAAACTTGAAACTTCTAATTTCATTTGAAAAAATGCAATACATCAAAGATAATATTAACAAAGTTAATGAGCTAATGCTTACCCATAGTTAGCTTAACAGCTAAATATATTTTAACAAACTTGCTTTAACAAATAAATAGAAATTTTCAAAAGCTTCCATTATGTTTGTTCATCTAACATATATATATATATATATATATATATACACACTTGAAAGTCAGAGTTTAAGACTTGACTTGGGACCTGGTGCAAGTACTTGGGACGTACTTGGAACTTGCAAAACAATAAATTGGTCCCACCTTTGATTATAAGGGGCCCAATGAGAGAAAACATTCTTTATTTGATAACCGGTTATTGTCTTATTATTTCAAGATAAAAAAGCTTGTTTCTTGACACAAAAAATTAACACGAAAATAATGGCATCTAAAAATGTATTGCACGCCATTTAATTCTCATCTCCCGTAGCACTACATAACGTCATAGTAACATAGTAACATTTTCTTTTATCAAATTAGAGTTGAGATAGATTGGTATTCATGTTAAGAGAACTATAGGTCCTGAATCAACAAATATACCTTTTTTGCAGTAATATTACACTTATGATGAGTATTCATAGTTTTATGCTTTGGACTTTTTTTGTTCTTTTTTCCCTCACAGGCGATCAGATTATTGGACAGTTTTGGACAGTCGTTTATTTGTGTGTGTTTCTCTCGTTGAGGCATGTGGGAAGATAGAGCTGGGCTCTTGATACAGCACAATGCTTTGTTGAATATGCAAACTGGTGTGTTGTTTGCATGCGCAAAGTGTGCAAGAGCTGACGTGCGTGAGTTTGTCTGTGAATGTGTGTGTGTGAGTGGACCTGAGCCATCTCATTTCTCCCTCAGTGCCTCCTGACTAAGCCGTCACGCACTCTGTCACATTCAGCCCAAAGCACTGTGCCTGTCTCTTTCATCTCATTCTCTCTCTCTTCCTCTCACTCCCTTCCTCTCTTGTCCCCTCCCTCCCTCCCCTTTTCCTTCTCTCCCTCCCCAATATCCTTCTCCGTCCAGGGAATCCAAGGGCCCCGGGGGCCGCCCGGAGAGATCGGCCGAGATGGTCCCAAGGTCTGTGCGTTGAACGTTATAATTAGTTATTATGCTAATGGCCTGCTGCTCCCCAGCCACTCGGCTATTCTGAGCCTGTTCTAATGCTGTACCCTCCCTCCCTGTTTCTCTTGATGTTCCCGTGGAGAAAAAGGCATTTTGCTGAGAGGGAGGCAACTTGTTTGGAATCAAATTGTAGGTGTTTCTGAATATGTTATAAATGCTGTTCTACCAAGGACGGTTCATATTTGGACTGTATTTCTCTCCTTCAAAGAACAAGTTTATGTTTCAATCTCTCAGACATTTCTGCAAATAGAAGTTGCACCATGTTTTATTCATTTGGTGGTCAGGGTTAAGTAAGGATGAGTGGTAAATAAAAGGGAAAAAAGTTTAGAACTAATTCCTAAAATGAGGATAATAGGTCTAGAAATATTTTTTTCTATATAATATATATATTTTTTTTAATTCTAAGATGTATCTATTTATTTATTTTTTTTTAGAATTTTAGAATTTTTCATAATAAAATATTAAAATATTTGTTGAAAAAGAGAGACAGTTTAATAACTAGGCAACTGGCAAGGTTAGGTTAGGGGAAATATGTAAATATGGGGGGGGGGGGGGGGAATTATATTCAATTCCTAAAGTAAAGTAAGGGTTATGGATCTAGAATTTCTTTTTTGTATGATTCCAAGACCTATTTTCTTTTTTTACAAAGAAAAATATGGAAATATATTGAAAATGTATTGTAAAGCATGTAAATTAAGTAATTTTTTTCCATCAAATTCCTAAAAGTGAGGCTTATAGGTCTAGAAATATTTTTCTACACAGTTTTTTAAATATGTACATTAAAGACATTTGTTTTATCCAATTACTAAAGTGAGTATTATAGGTCTAGATTTTTTTCTCTATTTTTTCCTTACATATTAAAAGGTTAATCCAGTGATTTGTTATTACACTTTGGTAAAGTTGGGGGATTTGCAAGAGGCAAATTTAAAGAATGGTCAAAAAGAAAGATATCCTAACCTTTAGCTCCAAAAACCTGCAAATACGCCAAGTAAACTCTCACTGGACTGGAGCGCTCCTTTTTGCAAAGACTAGCACATGGGACATTTTCATATTTCCCTGACCTTGAAATGCACATTTCCTGTCCCTTTGGTATTTGTGTACTCAGCGCAGTATGCACGACACCCAAATGAAAGGAGAGTGGGGGATGATGGGAGTTTCATGCATATGAAGGTGAACATGACAGTGTGCTGAGAACGAAGACCTGCAGAGTGGCACCTGATAATTTGGTGATAGGATCAGTCAGTAAGCACACATAAACAGATAAACACACAACACTTCTAATTATACAAACCCTAACACCTGTACGGGAACTTCCCTATCAGCTGATTAAATCTCCACTGAAGTCTGAAGGCTGTGTTCCACCTGCAGCAGATAATTACAGACGAAACACACAACATATGACGAGAACAGCACTGAAACACACCGTGAATCACCGTGGTGTTACCTTAATTAATCATGCATAACCAACACCAGACTGCTGCAAAATAACCACAATCCACTGCAGTTCTGCACCCACCAGACTCAGGCCTAGTCCACATGTACACTGGTATTTTTAAAAATGCATATTTTCCAGGCTGTCAAGAGACGTCAAGCGCATGGCAAAGCAACAGGTGGCGATATAAACTCTATTGTAAGGCCACGCTGGCCAATCAGAAGCCTTAAGTCATTACTGGAAAATGCAAAACAACAACAAGAACGATGGCACATCAGAGGGGAGACACACCAGAAGCAACTTGGCTGCATGACAGTGAAAACCCTGTTTTGATAATTATATCGACCCTTTAGTAGCTTTTATTACATTTTCAATGTTTTTATCCGTCACAAAGATGAGGGCATAGAAATACATCTGTTGCACTCAAACTTCCCTGCTTGCATTTCAGAATGAAAGTCCTTTGACAACATTTCTGTCAACAGAATCCCATCAGTTGTTGACACGGGGCACTTTATCGTGAAACATTTGCAGGGCTGTGTTGTCAAGAATGCAGGAGCTTGCACTGCTTCTTAAATGAGTGGAATATGTGCTTATAAATGTGGACATACAGAACTCATAGCAGCAGGCAGCCCTGCAGAGTAGCCACAGCAACAACGCTGCCATGCTGATCACCATTAGCTTGCAACATGTTGCAGTTTGGTGAGGTTGCCGTCATGCGTTGCTCATGCATGCATTGTGCTGCAAGGCGGAGATAACGATGCATACCCTGACGTCAAGCAAAGGAGGCAAGCCAAAAAAACACTGGTTTACCTGTCTACACATAAGCACTGAAAACTGAGTTTCTCAATATCTCCACCCTGGCAGGAGTTTTTACCATGTCCATTTTCAGTGGCCTGTCTGGATGACAGGCCAAAACACACAGAAAAAGCTATGTTTCTAAAAATAGCCATGTAAGTGTGGACAAGGTCGCACGAGTTGGTATGGCCCTAGTTTACCTGGGTCTTCCTTAGACAGTGAAAACTCAAGTCACACGGTTGTGTTTCACTTTTTCTACATGACCACAAAGATCAGAATATAGAGATCGACAGTTACTCAAGTACTGTGCATAAGTACGATTTTCAGATACTTGTACTTTATGCTACTTTATACCTTCCTCCAATGCACTCCAATAGGAAATCATTTAGTTTTTAAGCAAAAAATTTATCTCGCAGCTACTAGTAACTTTGCAGTTTACATTCAAAGTAGACAGTATAAGGAGCTTATAAAATATGATGTACTATTACAAGTAAATCTATCCGTTTGGCATATAAGACTGTATAATCAGCTAATTTTTCAATCTCTAACAGTACAAATTTAATAACTAGGGCTGGACCGAAAGATTCAGATATTCGAGGACGAATGCCATTTCAGTGTTTGTGACAGGAATGATCATTTTATCCAACAGTTATTAACGGGTTTACTGACTGAGTCACACCATTTCAAACATTTTCAAATATGCCTCAGTCACTTCTACAAACATCCGGAATTCAATAAATTCCTGGAGATAATATGAAAAAAAGAAATGACTTTTACCAAAATAGTAAACATAAATGAATAATTCATACATTTCTCTGACAAAATCTCTATTTCTCACCCTTTCCTCCCAATATTTCTCAATAGCAGACTCAAAAAATACTAACTGAACCTCCATGGTACCACACAGACTCCCGTGCGAGTGAAAGACAAAAGTTGCAGGCCTGAATGTCGCTCGTGAAATGCCACCGATAAGATCCATGGAAGTATAATAGGGAAGTCGATAAAATCCCTTTCCTCAGCAGAGCAAGACAACACATAAAGTTCAACTCAGTTTGGTGTCAGTCTAGGTGAAACAGCCCGTGGTCCAAATGACTGGAAAGCAGCGCAGCGTCCCATACACAGTCCTTTCCGGTCAGCAATGGCGTCCTCTCCACTAGTGACTCGCCTACGTTAGCACACTCGCACACAACTTATGACTTAAACAATTAAAACGAAGCAACAAATATGCATTATTGTTTACAGCTACAATCTCCGACTGTTTACTCAAACTTTAACCAAACTATCAATTTCTATTTCTTCGATATTTCTCCTGCTCCTAATTTATGTCTCTCCTCCGACATGACCCCTCCTGCTGCTCATTTGCGTCTCTCCTGAGTACCGCCTTGTCCCCGCCCTCTCCCGTTCGTTTCCTCACTTACAGCCAATGACTGCAGGTGGCTTGACTGATACCGGCATAAACAATCAAATAAAGAAACTAAAGTTAAAGGTACAGTCAGTGTTTCTTCTTTTTTTTTTAATAAGTTCAACCAACAATTTGCATACAATAATGTCTAGTACTATTTACTTTAACCACTCATTTAACTATTTACATCCTAAATTTATGAGTAAATTTCCATAATCTCTCCTTTAAACCTTTTTTTTGTCTCTTTACTAAACTCAATTACGTTCCGTTGAATTTCCTTAAAAGTGAAGTGTGTCGGGTCAGCTTCCAGGTTACCTGCTAGAGTGTGCGCCCCGTATGCAGAGTCCTTTGCAGCGGCCCAGGTTCGATTTCCCTTTGCTGCATGTCATTCCCCCTCTCTCACCCACATTTCCTGTCCTTCTACAGCTGTCCTACCAATAAAGGCAAAAATCCCCCAAAAATAGCATTAAAAAAAAGTGAAGTGCGTAAAACCGAGGGGGATTTAGTGGCGTCTAGTGGTGAATTATAGATTGAAAGCAGCTAAAACTTGTCCTGGCTAGAAGTCCACCAGTGCTGATCATGCAGGAGGTTTTTGTCAGGAGTCGAATTAACCACAAAGGCATTTTCCTCTCCAAAACAAACAACACCAACAACAACATGTAGCTTTTTAGCACAAAAAGCCATGTACGCAGCATGAAGCAATGACACAAAACTAAGCATAACATGCAGACATGCCTACTACAGGCTCACAGAACAACTAGTGTGTGCATAATTTAGTTACAAAATAAGAATGTGTAATACACTCAGAAAACATGACATAACTCCACCCCACCACTGTGCTGTCAGTAGTGCATTATTTGCTCTGCTACAAATGCACCTCAGAACCTCTCTGTCTGAATCCACACAGCAGCGGTATCGTTTCTTGCATTCAGAAAAGCCATCTCTTTTCTGAATTCGTTAAGCCGTTTTCCTGAAACGCCCCTGTCATACCTTGTGCTATGGACACAGCTGTAAGAGACCAGTGACGTGACTGGCTGAGAGGGTAATGATTAATCACCACATACTGTGATTTATATTCCACTTCACGGCCTCTTTGTGCATGCTGGTCTGCACTCTGCGTAGCGTGCAGCTACTCTGATGTACTCTCGCTGACCTGTGTGCTGGTCTTTGTGACGGTTAAAATAGAGCCCTGAGATTTGTTAAGGATTGGATTTAGAAACTGGTGTAATCAACAGAAAGCCCTAAGAAGCATTGTCAGTCAAATGTCATGTGTGTGTATGTGTGTGTGTGTGTTTTTTAGGGGAAGTGTGGAGATCCAGGGCTCGCCGGTCCTCATGGTCCACCAGGCCAGAAGGTGAGTGGAGCAGCAGATTATCAACCACATTTTTCCTTCAGCTTTCCAGAACCGCCTCCTCCTTTTCCTACACCTCTTTCATTTGTCTGTCTTTCTTTCTGCCTCTGTGATGAATATTTCATTTAATCTTACATTAGTTAATTAGAGGCATTTACAACGTACCTAGTGTTGCAAGACTAATGTTTTTTGACCCAAGTGTGTGTCAAGAGTGAAGACAAACAGCAGTTAGCCCGGCTAAGAGGAAAATCCATCTACAGACGCTTCTAAAGATCACTAATTAACACATATTTCATTTATTTAATCCGTAAACAAACTCAATTTGCGGTTTTGGGGGTTGAGTTATGTGTTGTAACTATAGCTTAAGAAACAAAATCAGTGTAAACATGCACCCAGCACTTCTCTGCAGCCTCTCACGCTGAAGTATGGATTACCAGATGACTGCCCTCTTCCAGAAAACAAGGTCAAAGGTTGATTGTAGAAGCAGCTCATTATGAGCCATATTTATTGTTAGATGACAATCTTTTATACCTGTAGTAGTTATGAAAGGAAGTCAGGTGATGCAGTGACGTAGCAACAAAGTTGCAACAAAGTTTGCTGCTGTTTGGCTCTGGACAGATTTGTTTTTGTGTCGCCCACTGCAGTTAGCATCCCTGCATATCTGCAAGCAGCATCAGAAAACCACAGATTTTTTAAGGTGAAACTGCTTTATTCAGTGTTTTTACCGGTTTAAATCACCTGGTCTGTCCATTTTGGAAAAGGAAGAGATGAGAGGTCGAGATATTATCAGCCAGGCCGCTCACTGGGCCAATATTTGGCATTTTGCAGATTATCTGTATCAGCGCATTTATTTAATGATTGCTGATAAAATTTAACCAACACCAGGGAAGGCTGTCTGCAATACATGCAAAGAAAGTGTCAACTTTCAGTTTGTAAAACCTGTAGGAGCTATTTTCATTTACGCGTTGTTTAATTCAAATTTTCACTTGACTTTATGAAAAAAAGTTGCTGGGAACTTGCTGTTTACGATGTTGAATGTTTCAGTTTTGATTAAACCTTTGCTAAAGGCATTTAAACAAAGTTTTGAGTTGGAGTTATATTCTTAATTCTAAATTTTGAAAGAAATATTTTCATTTTTATTGTAAATGCATATCGTTTCCGAATCTGTCTCATTAACTACTATTAATCAGTATCGGCCCTAAAAAAACAATATCGGTCGACCCCTTGAAGATAATTAGTCTCCTGGTACCTCCTGAACAATGAACGCTGGTTGTAATCTGCAATTCTCACCACTAGATGCCACTAAATCCCCCAAAATTTTAATTACCAACATGCAAGAGTATTCTTTTAAATCAAACCAAACAGATTGCCAGGTGTGGCCCAACGTTTCTATCATCTTGTGCACTGGACCTTTTTCATCTAGCATCTGCTTTTTACTCAAAATAAAGAGTTATCCCAAGGCAAGTTCACTTCAGGTTCTTGTTTTCCTCTCTCTAGCTGTGTCCCATGCTGCTGTACAGCGACAGGCGTCTGTCCCTCAGCATTCCCTAGCCAAAAAGCACGTACACTGTTTGCATCTTTATTCCCCAGTCCCGTCTGACAGCGGCATAGAAGTGAAAATATAAAATTTCACATGGCGGTCAGATTAGTGAGGGTACTCCTAATCTCCCCTCTCCCCCCACAGGGGATCAGGGTGCAATCAGGGCGACAGCTTTTTGCCTTTTCTCTTTTCTTAACCAACCTCATTCTCCGTCTGTTTCCTCTCATCCTGCCAGACACTTCTTACTTCCCCAGCCTGCACTTTGGATCCCGCTTATGAGTGACAGCTCTGCTTTTTTTGTTTAAGTGACATGTTTTGAGCAATTAAATGTCAATCATCGCAATTTTTAAAAAAAAGAATCCGACTTGTCTGTGTTGTGCTACTTAATTACAGGTAACCTTGGTTGTTTTGAAGGTGCCATCCTTCGAAGCGTACATTACTTCAGCTTTTTGGTAATGAGTAATGAGTCATGGATAAAAGAGAGCTTGAAAAGTTTTCACTGAAACATCTTTATAACCCACATTTAACCAGCCCTGATTACTGGCTAAGAACATTTCCTTTCAGCGCAGCAGCCTGGGAAGTTGTCACAGGGGATAGAATAGACAGCCACACACACACAAGCACACACACACACACCTGGAAACTGCTCAAGTTTTATATTTCCTTTTATCTGCTCCCTTGTTGGGTTTCAAACAAAGACATGATGTTTATAACTGTTTTCAGTCTAGTGTGAAATACATGGCTAGTTTGACGAACACTGTAGAACTTCAAATATGAGCCTGTCCCGATTAAATGCCCAGTCCTTTTCAGCAGCCCGGTGTGGCGACACATTTTGACAAATAAAGGCCTGTCTCGATTAGAGGCTCAGCCTGGTTATCATGCGGCTCATTTTAATAGAAGTTCTTTGAATGTATAAAACTGGATTTTTGGCTACCTGCTGGAGATAACATTAGTTAGCTGCTTAGATAACACATACAATATGTATATACGTATGTTTCAACTTTTGTCAATATGGACATGCTACACACGATTAGCTTGGTAAAATTCTCTACAAATCAATCATTCAGTTAATCTTACTGAAACCATGAGCGCCAAAAAAGCATTACCGTCATAGTAAACAAGAGAGACACAAAAAAAAGAGATCCATACCATTTTATTTAAAGCGAAGGAAAAATGTCCAGTGAACTATATTTATAAATATATAATCAGAATTATTTTACGGAATTATTATAATTTGAACTTTTTTTTTTTTTAGGTCATCTCTTGTTTTGATTTTTTTGTTTTACTTTTTCTTTTATGTTTTTTTTTTTCTTTTTTGTTTATTTGTTTGTTTTTTGGCAAATTATTTGGTAATTTCTTTGTATTTTTCAGATTTCTTACTAACTTCCCATGTTTTTTGAAAAAAAAAAGACAATATGTCTACGTTTTAAAGGATTAAATCCATAATTTGATTGTATTTCCCATCTTTGCTGAGCAACAGTTTTGTGTAAGAGGAATTAAAAGCCCATCCCATATAGATGCCTTTCCCAAATACGAG
Source organism: Plectropomus leopardus (assembly GCF_008729295.1). Lineage (NCBI taxonomy): Eukaryota > Metazoa > Chordata > Actinopteri > Perciformes > Serranidae > Plectropomus > Plectropomus leopardus. Next base: position 22,346,485 of record NC_056483.1, read on the forward strand.
CCTGTTGAGTTCAATGATTAATGCAAATAGTAGTCCAGGCTATTCATTGAAGTTTTATGGTAACTCATATGACCCTTGTCTTTTCCTGTATGCCCCCCATTGATTTTCATAATCTGTCACCTCTCAAGGGCTCATCAGGGGAGCCGGGTTTTCCAGGACTGCCAGGTGCCATGGGGATGCCCGGCTTCAAAGGTCACAGGGTGAGAGTCAACTCATATAACAACATACATGAACCAATTAATTTAAATGACCTGGATGATTTTGTTTGGAGTCTCCAATTGGCAGCAGAGGCAACACTTTATAAATGATTCATAGCTTTGTCTGTCAGGAGTTCATTTACATGTTGTACTGTAGAAATGTTGACAGCTTAACATAATACAAACTTGTTCATGTATTATTCATATTTTGCTTAGATGACATGATTAATTTTAATGGTGCTAAAGGTTGTCCTTCACACTTCAAAAGCAGTACGTCCGGGCTCATAAATACAGTGCAAGCAATCCTAATCCGGATCACTCTGTTTAACATGCTGCGTTTTGTTTTCCGTACAATATGTTGTCAGCAGGACAGTGATGCTAATTTTCTCTTATAATTTCCTCAGATAGCATGCTGTTATTTAGATGTCACACTGTCAGTGTTAAAACAGAGACCCGGAAACACTGTAAGTTGGATGTGTACTAATGTTCAGTGTCTTTTTAGGGGGAGACAGGAGAGACGGGCCCTAAAGGAAACAAGGTACCATACTCTTTTTTTTTAGCACTTCTACTGAAAAGTCATATGCACACTTATATCAAAAATACACATTTTTCGTCTTACCTGCAGTGCTATTAATCTATCTAGATAGTTTTGGTGTGAGATGCCGAGTGCTGGAGATATCAGCTGTAGAGATGTCTGCCTTCTCTTCAGTATAATGGAACTAGATGGCACTCGGCTCGTGGTGCTCAAAGCGCCCAAAAAATACATGTGAATAATTCAACAGCAAAGTGTCTTTACAGAAAACATGATCTGTTTACTCAAGGTAATCCACAGACCTTGTTGTGAGCAGTTTCAAGTGGAACGATTTTCTCTGTACCAAACTACACCCATCAACCATATCACTGCTTAGAGGAAAGTGTATCTACTCATTGATAAGAAGCTGGTGTCATTAAGACATGGACATTAACAAACATCAATGGCGTCCTCTTCGGCTGATCAATAAAATTAGCTAGCTCAGTGATGCTAGGTGGGCTAGCATTAGATGCTAACCCTTATCGCTGAGACTCGGCAACTCAGACCAAAACAATCTAAGACTATTTTTTGGGGGCATTTTCCCTTTATTTATAGAGCAGCTTAAGCGAGACAAGAAAGGGGGGACAGAGAAGGGGGAGTGACACGCAGCAAAGGGCCACAAGCCGGACACGAACCCGGGCCGCTGCAGGAGCCTGAGGCATATGTGGCGCACGCTCTGCCCAGCGGCTTAGAGGTCGCCCCAGACCAAAGCAATCTAAATTGAAAAATAGCACCATAGGTAAGAGGGAAAACAGGCCTATTTATTTTAGATTTGGTAATGAACTGTCTCTTTAATATTTCAGCCACATATTTACTGTTTTAGAAAATAATGAGGACTGTCAAGCGATTAAAAAAATAAATCTAATTCATTATATGCTCTGTGATTAATCAATCTAAATTAATCGCATACATCATTTTTTGCTGCGAAGGCTTTAAAAAAATATATTTCAGTTGAATTACGGCAGATGAGTGCATCAATGAATAACTGAATAATCATTTTCAGTATGGTTTATGCAAACGACTGAAGTTTCCACTCACTGTCGATGACGTGTGCAGCAACACCAAAGTCATTGTGACTGCTAACTGAAGTCCAGTGATCCTCAGTCAGCGCAATATATTTGGTCCCCGCCACTACATCTTTTTTTTCCCCCTCTATTCTGTGCCGCAAAGCTGCTGGATTTTGGACACAATTGTGCTTCTCGATGGCGGTTTGTAAGCTGAGTCAGGATGCTATCTGTAAAGCCTCCGATAACCCCCTGTCCTCTAACACCCAAACTGCTCTGCAGTCTGTTGCAGTCCATTTTGCAACACTGTCCTGTTCCTGCTTGCCCTGTGCCACAAGGGGAAGAAACACTCACAGCTATATGCTGTACAGTCCATGTTTGGGAGTAGAATCTATGCCGCTATCTTGTTGAGGTCAAGATATGTAATGAAACCTAAAGACCTAATTCAAGTTCCAGGACACCACTGTCAATGTCGCAGATGACATCAATGAATTCACTGAGTCTCTGGTGGATTTAAATAGTTAAACAACAAAAGCAGCTCTTACAACAAACCACAATTACCTGACATGCATGCTTAACCGGACCGGCTAACATAAACCACAGAGAAAGTTGTATTACAACAGACCACAGAGAAGCTTGTATTACAGCAAACCACAGAGAAGCTCAGATTACAACACACACAGAGGTAGCATGACTTCATTCTCTGCTCAGGACACCATTACTCCACTATATCTTTATGTAACAAATACTTATTTGTAGCCATATTAAAGCTCTGAATGTTGTAAACAAGCAACAAGATGCCACATTGTTGTGCTTCTACCATCATTAACGCAGCACCAGTCACAAATTGAACAATCAAAGCATGTGATGAATGCTCTGATTCAGTTGCTTCCCTTGACGTGCACTAATGGAAAACAGTGTGAGAGCCCAGAGGAGCAGGGGAAGGAGAGCAGTGTGTTACAGTGCTGCGGGATGCAGTCAGAAAGCCACACACAAGATAAAAAGTCAGGTTTGTTAAAGGTCACCACTAGCCAATTCCTATCCCCTCTCTCCCTGGGTTTCTCTTATTGCCTGCTAGTGGTAATCATGACCTTTTCTCCACTCACTCACACTCACTCTCTCTCTCTGTCTGTCTCTCTCTCTCTCTCTCACACACACACACACACACACACACAGAATGAAGACATGGACCAGCACATAGTAATACACAAACACCTAAACTGACGCACCCGTTGATCTCTTCCTTGCACATACTCACACACCATATGAAGCCATAACAGCACGTATGTAAACACACTCACACGAACATTCAGTTAATAATGATGTATCTGTTTGCAGGGGGAGCGAGGCAGAGATGGAGAGCCAGGAAATCCAGGTCTACCTGTGAGTGTTGAGTCATTCTGCTTCCACTGGGTGGCAGCGAAGTACATGTTTCTATTGCTTTAACAGGGAGTCTGGGTTTTAAATGTGTGTGTTTGTATGTGTGTGTGTGCAGTTACAAGGACTAAATGTCCCCACAAGGGCATGAGGAGAAGGAGGAATATATTGGCCAGTCCTTACTTACAAGGAGCTAATTTGTGGTTAGAACTTTAATTTTTTGTCTGTCTGTAGCTAATATCATAAATCCCCTGTTACAAGTCACCATAAAGACTTTTATCACAAAATAAATATGATTATAATAAACTCCACTAATATAACACCTCTCTGAAAGTGACTTTACAAGGCGCTTTACAAGATTAAAATCAGACAGCATATAAAAACACATAAAAATGCAATGAAAGACTTAACAGAAAATAGTGCAAGCAAACGCAGTGCAAAGCAGGATACAATCCAAAAGTGACTAAATGAGAAGAGACAAAATAAAAATGAGAGAATAAATCAGCACAGAAGCTCCAGACAGTGAAATAAAATCAGAAAATCAAAACAAAATTTGTTCTGAAAAAGTAAACTTTCAGCAGGGACACAAAATAAGGTAACTGACTCAGCCGAGCTAATCTCTTTAGGAGATGTGTTCCAGACTCTCGGGGACCTTACAGCAAAGTCACTGCCCGCTTCAGTGTTTAGACTCAACCCCAGAACAACCATATGAGGAAAAAAGTGTCACTATTCAGATTGTTGGCAACAGTGAAGAGGACCCAAACACACAGGCAGGACTGGCTCAATTGCAGGCATTTCACTAAAGATCAATGGTAGGTTTACAGACTAACAGCTAGCAGCTTCAAGGCATCCTGAACAGGCAAAGAGAGCTGCTGAGGTGAAGGCAGGCTGGCAGATTAGAGACAAGCAGCAGGTCTGAAACACACATCATGTAAAACAACAAAATCAATTCATCTCAAAGGAATCGCCACTTTCCTTTGCCGGAGTGTAAGCTGCTCCACTAAGAGGCATTTTTGTTGGACAGTTATTAGACATACAGGCACAAATGTCTTTGATAAACGGTGAGGTTTTAGTGTTTTATTAGTAACTGAGCTACTTGATAACTGTTTAGGATGGTAGAAGTTCCTTGACTGAGCAAGCTAGCACGCTCAGTAGGCTATCACTACCATTTTTACCACGTCCTAATCAAGTGTCTGAATGACTGTGTGTCTGTAAGCCAGCCTAAACCACGACAGTGGAACATTACGCCAGTGTCAAGAGTACCAGGACCCTAAAACTACTAATGATAATTATATTCCATTTAGTAAACCATTACAGTGTGACAGAAAGCCAGCCTGAACCAAACCCGGACCAGTAACAATGACTGTGTTCCATTCAAGTGTCTATGAAGGCATATCACTGTCAATAACTGCGTGTGGAATTATATCTCTGCTCATGCACGCAAAAATGACATCTGCATGAACAGAATCAAGCTTGCAGGCGCACTAAAGAGATTTGCGCATTAAAGCCAGATCCGAGCACACAGAACCACACTTGTGTGCAGAATACTTCTGCTCGCTGGAGCAATACTGTAGCCTGAGAAGAGACAACCGTGTTTTAAGAGTGCAGAATCTGAACAACTTTCAATGCTCTCCTGCTCTCCAGTTTTACCTGCTCGCTAACGAGTGTTTTTTTCTTTTTAACATTAAGTGGGCGGCCCCAGTCGCCGTATCATCCCTAAATAATTAGTTTGCATACGTCTTTTTTGATTGGCTGCCGCCACAGAAGGAGAGGAGAGGAGAGGAGAGGAGAGGAGAGGAGAGGGAGAGGAAGGAGAGGAGAGGAGAGGAGAGGAGAGGAGAGGAGAGTAAAGAACTGAGGAGAGGAGAGGAGAGGAGCAGGAGAGGAGAGGAGAGGAGAGGAGAGGAGAGAGGAGAGGAGAGGAGAGGAGAGGGACAGTGATATACCTTCACAATTGTCCCAGTAAAACATGACAGTGTGACAATGAGCCAGCATGAACCAGGACCTTAAATCTAGTAATAACTATGTTCCATTTAGTAAACCATTATACTCTTTTTCAAAGTTATTTCCTTGTTTGTTTTTGTTGCTTTCTTTCTTCTTTTGTGCCGATTTTTAGGTAGTTTTCTCGTAGTTTCTTCTAATTTCGTCTTAGTTTTTGAGTAATATCTTCTCAAGTTGCACATTGTCTTTTTTCCCATGTTTCCATGTTTGAAAGAGAAATCAAACCAATTAGCGCAAGTTTCAAAGGGTTAATTCAGTGTGGGTAGGAGCCAGGCAACCGCCGGTAGAAATTACATCAAAAATCAGAAAATGTTGCAATTACCCCCAGTCTCCCCTATTTGTTAAATGAGGGGAAAAAAATGGCAGGTGCTGTTTTGACAGAATGAGAAACAGGATTGCAGGAGCAGGGTGAGATAAACAGGAGTGGGTGACTTGTGGAAAGACGAGAAAGAAAAGTTCTTCATAAACATCTTCACAGGGTGAAATAGGGCTTCATAAAGTGAAAGAAGCAGAATTGCACTATTGATTCAACATGTTTATCCACGTTGAGATGATCATCCTCATCAATAATTGGTAATGAGCAAACATAATGATATAAATTGCTGTGTGATCTGCAATTTTCACCTTTCAGGGCAAGCTTTGTAAATTATGTTTTAATGGCAATGATACCATATGAGTACCATTTGAGAATTGATCAGGAAGTATCGATTACTGAGGCATCGATCCTCACATCCCTCGATGGGTTTACACAAAGAATCCAGTGCTCTGTGTGTGTGTGTGTGTGTGTGTGTGTGTGTGTGTGTGTGTGCAGCAGCAGCATTATTGCATCATGTGGAGACAGAGTTTTGTAGTCTTCTCTGCGACACTTGAGACAGATGAAACAATTGTATTTTCAGTATGCAGCTTAATGTTCACACTCTATAATTCTACAGTGTTGAGAGAGCAGCCCAGCTTCCTTGTGACACACTCTCAAGGCTAAATGCATCAGCAGTGAATCACAAGTGTGTCACTGCCAAAATGAATACGACATATTTTTGTCTTCACACAGACTTCCTAATACTTACTGGGTAAAATAAATATGACTCTGCACTGCAGTTCAGGAGAGGGTGTGTTCTGTTTGCCTGGTTTCCCTCCTCATTACCGCTTGTCTTCTACTGGGGAAGTAATGTGGCGTTCACATTACAGCGCGTCACACCGCGCAGAACTCTGTGTTTCTGCAAAGACCAGTTGACACAATGTGAGTGTTGCTAGGAGATCATTACACACTGAAAGAGCATCTTTGTAACAAACATGGTAGCTGCGTCTGAGGGCTCATACTTCACAAAGCAAATGTTTTGTTAGTTGGCATTTCAATCTCATCAGCAGATTGAGTTTGCTCAGCTGCAATGGAACTGAAGAATAATAGTCAAACTCGTGTAATTCTGAGCACCTTGAGGATTTAAAGGGATAGTCCTGTTTTGATGTTGGGTTGTTGGGTTGTACAGCGTACTTCACCCCAGACAGCATGTTACAAACAAAGTTTGTACAAACAGTTGGCATGCTCCCAGTTTGGAGAAGCAGGCTGGAGTCAGTAGATTGCATAACAGAGGTTATGCAATCTACTGCTGCAGATAGGTTTAACAACATTTTTTTTAACCACCTGAAAAAAAATATATCAGTTTAACCCTTTAAAACATGAGCAAATTGATTTGATTTCTTTCAAAATTATTTGAAGGCCTTAACTGAACAAGACATAGCCAAAAAAAGAAGTTACAAGACAATTACCTGAAAATACGCAAATAAAAAAAAAAAAAAAAATAAAAATAAATAAAAAATAATAAATAAAAATAATAATAATAATAATAATAATAATAATAATAATAATAATAATAATAAGAATAAGAATAAGAATAAGAATAAGAATAAGAAGAATAAGAAGAAGAAGAAGAAGAAGAAGAAGAAGAAGAATCTAAAACCAAAAAACAAACAAGAAAATTATTTAAAAAGTACTAAAAAGTATTACTTTTTTGTAATTAATCATAATCATTATAAATAATGTTTTCTGGACATTTTTTCTTATGTCTTTTTTTTTCAATGAAAAAAAAAAAGTATTTTTACAACTTTACCTTTCCAACAAATAGCCTGTTTTAACAAGGGAGCCAATCACTTTCACATCTATGCTTTCGTCAAAGCCGCCAGACACCACTGGGAAAAACGGTCATTTTAACATTGCTGAACACAGGAGAGCTGGTGGCTTTGATCAGTTAGTGAATTTGTGCTATTGTGCAACTTCGGTGAATCCGAACTAACCCATTTAATCACAAAAGTCAAACAATAACACAAACTAACTAACTGCTTGAGGCAGTGGTGAACCAGCAGATACCAAACTATAATTACTGTTTTTTGTAATGGGGTCTTTGAAGTAAACAATGTAACAGCTTTATTTTTCCATTTGAAATCACAGCTTGACATTTAGTTAAAGGAGTAAAAATACTCTCAGCATAGTGTACTTAAGCTGATGTATATATATATATATATATATATATATATATATATATATATATATATATATATATATATATATGTGTGTGTGTGTGTGTGTGTGTGTGTGTGTGTGTGTGTATATATATATATATATATATATATATATATATATATAGTTGCTGGCCCCCATCCACAGCAGTAGATTACTTAACTTCCATGTTGGACTCCTGCCTGTTTCTCAAAACTGGGAGTGTGCCGAATAACATCTACTCTATGTAGTACAAAAACTATGGATAAGTAACCCTTAGAACCCCTTCAAAGAAAAAACCTGAACTATCCCTTTAACATCAATGTTGACATGACATGGAAAAAATGGCAGCCTATCACAGAAAAGTAAAGGGAACAGAGCAGCTAAAAGCACAGATGTTTAGCCTGAACTTGGCTAACAAAGACATATATGGCTTTTAAGAACCAAAACTGGCTACTTGCCGGTGCTGTTAATATTTTTGTAATATCTATCTCACAGTGTTTGACCCAAAGTGGTCTCATATCTCAAGAGCCTGTCGCCTTGTTTATGCTGAAGGGTAAGTCTACATGCAGAACTCCAAAGGGCCAGTCCTGTGTTAAGTTGCTCCCATGCGTTTTTATCATTTAGCTACTTAAAATACTCTTCTCGAGAACTGGAAGGCTTCTGCCTGAGAAAATCATCTTATCTCTTTTTGAGCTCTTTTGTGTAGTTTATTGAAGGAGAAAACAAGTGCATGCTTAAGTTTCACCAGGGAATGAAAATGGCCACGATTAGTTGTCTCCAGGCGTGTACAACAAACAACAAAGCCAGTCAAATGGCTAAGAGAGGTTTGTTGAGTCTGATAAAGCCAGAGTTTTCATGAGGTTATGAAAGTGGTTCCCTTTTAACCTGGCTAGATCTCCATGGTAACTTATGCAGTACACATAACGTGGTCGGAACCAGTTTATGTTCTCAGTTTTGGCTTGAAGTCAGCTAAAATGTGCCAATCATGTCCTTTGTTTGCCACAGGATCCTATAAAAGGTTCCTTCATCTTAAGGCAAGTTAGATTTAAGATTTTTAAATATTTTTTTAATGTCACATGGAATTAAGTATAAGGCCAATTTTCTAATAACCAAAATTTGCAAAGCCAATTTTATTCCTTCCAAAAACATGGGAAAAACGCAATGAGCAACTGTAGTGATGCACGATATTGGACTTTTTGTCGATATGCAGTATGCCGATATATAACAATAAGGGGGCAGCATAGCTAACCTATACTTCATTTTGTGATAAAAGCACCAAATTTGGTAAAAAAAAATATATAGTTTAATGTATTTAGAAGAAATCTGGATATGCAGACTGGTGTTCTGGTGGCCATTTTCAAAAATGGCTGCCTGCTGTTAACATGTGTCCATGTTTTCAACACAACAAATATTGATTACATATAAATTAAAGTGAAAATATGTTTTGACATCAAGAAAATGTCAGTATTTGCCAGACTGCAATTGCTGTAGGTCATTCTATATCAGCTACAGATTTTTATCAGAATTTACTACTTCCTGTATAAATGTAGTTGAATGTGGCAAAGGTCATTCTGTTAGGTGTAACAGATCAATGTGTATGTTACAAAAATCTATCAGAATGGACAACTTCCTGTATAAATGTTGGTAAATGTGGGGTAGGTCATCCTGTCAGGTGTAATTGATCATTTTGTCAATTACAAAAATATATCAGAATGGACAACTTGTAGTTAAATGTGGAGTCGTGGTATTCTGATAGGTGCCGTAGGTCATTCTATCAGTTACAAATGTCTATCAGATGTACTAATTCCTGTATAAATGTAGTGAACTGTGTCGTAGGTCGTCATTCAGTAGTAAATTACTAATGTACTAATCTACAGTACTACAATACACTGTCATTTACTCAAGCATCACAACAAAGCACAATAATCTGAACACAACAAAACGAACATGTAAAAATGGCATGTAAACCTTGTGTTCAGGTGACAATTTAAAGAATGACTGAAAGAACAGATGGAAAGCCAACCAGTGAGTTGGCTGGTCTTTACTGGTGTTACTGGTATTAGGTGCTAACTGCCAACTGAAGAATACAGAGAGAGCTCAGAGCTTAAATACCCACAGCTGATCTCATGGCTTTAATACTTAAATAGAAATGCTTGAAATTGAATGGGGGGCGTCTGTAAACATGTAAAATAAAGTCCATACATGAATAACACATAAATAACTGGGCCATTATATATAAAAATCATGTGTGCCACATTTGCTCTGGTATCCACCATCTGACAAAATAATAGAACAGTTTTTACTGATTCACGGCACAATATAATGAAAATACAATATAATGAAATTATATTACATTATATATATTATATACTTTGTTAATGTCCACAGAATTGGGAGTGAGTATTTTATTTGCTACTTAGGGTTACTAGTATCAAGATTATGTCCATTATTGCATGTGGATCCAATGGGATAGGAAAGTTTAACCAACCGCTGGTAGCTATTTTGAAAAATGGTTGCCGTGGCAACCAGGGTCAGAGTTTGAGAGGGCCAGATATCCAGATTTGTTTCTAATGTATTCATAATCATGTCTGCCAAATTTAGTGCTTTTATCACAAATTGAATAATTGCTCTGATATATTGAGCTATGCGGCCCCACTATAACTCACTGGGCCAGTTACCAATGCTAACACCTATATGTTTACTTTTTTCACCCTCCTAATTTAAGTGATCTTCAAATCTCTTCTTTAGTGGAATAAACATCATATTATGCACAATGTTATTGTGATGGCCCTCCAGCAGATGGAGACGTAAAATACAACGCTTTTCAATGAATGTAATATTAATTAACTGTGCAAAATAAGAAAAATACTTTACGTAGGGTTTATGATTTGTATATGTTCACTTTGTCGTTTGAATGAATTAATAAATAAATACAAATATTTTCATATTTTTATTTGTCATATCAGCAAAAATTAGTATGTTGGCCAATACCGATATGATTTTAAAGCTCAAACCAGCGGATATCAGTGACGTGCTGATATTATCGTGCGTCCCTAAGCAACTTGGTAAATAACGTTTGCAGAAATTTGTAGCTTTAGAAAATTATTTTTAAAAAGCTAAGGACAATGTCTAGGGAAAAAAAAGCAGGGGGAAAACAATATTTATAGTTACATATTTAAAAAGATGTGACAAATTTATTATTATTTTTTAAGCACTTTTGTAAAGGTTATTTCTTTGTTCTTTTTTTTTCATTTTATTATTTTTTTTAAACTAATAGTCAGGTGTTTTTCTTGCTGTTTTAAAAATGTCTTGGTAATTTTTTGCTCATTCCTTTTTTTGTTTGTTGCTCATTGCCTTCTTCCGATGTTCTTGTTCGTTTGTTCCCCTAAAAAACTGGCAGAAATCACTTACAAGTAAAGAGGAAGCATTTTAAGGGAAGCAGAACACACCCCCAGAGCCTCGGATTATTTCCCAACACTTTCTGTAAAAAAAAAATGTCTCATTGGTGTTACCACTGGATGGTGTCTTTTAAGGACTAACAGCTCTGCGATGCATTTTTCATTACATTACAAGTAGAAAAAAATGCTTTAGAGAATGCATTACAATAACCAATCTAAAATGTTTTGTAAGCCAGCGGTTTTGACAGAAAAGAGAGCGGTTCTGCATCAGCAATGCAGAGCAGCGAGCACAGCTCCTCTGACATACTAACTCAGCCTTTGATATGTAAGCTGAAGTTTCTAACTGTCTCTCTCTATTTCCCCCTCTTCTCTTTTCCTCCCCACCCTTCCCGCTCTCTTTTCTTTCTTCCGTCAGGGCGAAGTGGGACCCAGGGGATGGAAAGGAGAGGTTTGTCGAATTAGACTTTGCGGTATTAGATATAATCCATTCTGTCTTATTCTGCACCGCAGTGAGAAGCCCTGTCAAGCCTGCACAGCTGCTATAGAAGACTTACAGAGCCAATACCTCCAGGCCCGGGAAATCTGGCCCCCCGGGCAAAAATATACATCACAAAAGCCCTCTTTTCTAAAGGCGCACACATCTGAAATATCAAACACTTACTGTACCGTCTGCAGAATCACAATTTATGGAGATATAGCCTCCTTTAGTTGTGAAAGTGCCGTATCATTTGTAGGATATCATTTGATACAAGTCTACACTGTACTCGCATGCTTTTTGATCAGGAAACAGAAAATCTTTTAAAAAAGTAGAGAACTTTGGAGTGCTGTGTATAGATTTCATCGGGACATTTGACAATCAGATCCTCCGCTCCCCCCAAAACCTGTCTGTCAAACTTCGTTCTACTTTCCACGTTCTAGTACGGTTTGTACAGATCAAGTGGCAGATTTACCACTTGAAATATTTAGATGGAACTAGACAAACGAAGCTTCTAATTCCTACAAGTACGCTAATTTTTGCCAACTAAAATGACAACTGTTGCTATCACACACTGTATCAGCTGTAGCTATCCAGCTAAAAAAAGCTAACTGTGTGTTGTTTAGTGTTTCCAGTTGATTTGCGGGTACTTTAAATTGACCCCCAAGTAAAATGCTTAATATGCACTTGGCAACATTCAGGATCTATACTAACAGACTGAAGCTAAACATATATGTCTCATGCATAAACTCAGCATCCTCACAAAGTTGCAATAAAGACACAACATTGGTCCTGTATTTATGATGGCCCTGAGAGCTTAACACACTGCATATAAAGAAAACACATAGAGAAAACACAAGAAAAAGTACTGCATGAAGCTTACGACAAACTGTTTTCATGCAGGGACACCAAAAAGTGATGCAAACAGCTTGGACATGCTTGTTTTTGCAGTCAGTCTCTAGGAAGTGTGTCAGATTCGAAGCCGATTTTTATAGTGGTCAAACACTTACACACCCAAAAAGATTATTTACCATTGACTGACATAGCAAAAGTGATGTCTTTAAATAAATGGATCATTTTGAGCGCCATGACCCCGCACTCAGCTGAAAGTCTGTAGTGGGCTTGTTCTATGGGCCCCAGAATACAGAGGATCCAGGTAATTTCATACAGCGGGAAACCGTGGCTTCATGTGCTACTGAGCAACTTTCATAGGAATTAATGTGGACCCTGCATTGTACAGTATCCAGTTCTCTTAATACATTCATGTTAGTTGTTGCCATGGTTTGCGGCTTAAGATATTAAAGTTTTCGGACGGTCATTGTGATAGTAGAATCCAGATATAGTAAAAGTAAGCAAAAGGCTAAAGCTGGTTTAATGTGCAACAAATAATATATGAATTGTACCATCACAATGTAAAAATCAAATAAAACAATTACATTTTAGGTCATTTTTCAATACCACTGATGGCCAACTTCAAAAACGTCTTGACACGTTTCTTTATTTGCAGTGTGCTGGTCTTTCAAGGCCATCGTATGCATCGCATAGTAAAGTTAGTAAGTTAATGTTAGCATACAGGACAGGCTCAAAACAGTGGGGAAATACTAGTGTGAAGTTATTGGGGTTTTTTTTTTATGTTAACCATAGTTGTTGTTGATATGCTCCTTAGCAGAAATACATATTTAGTTCGCCAAAAATGCTCATGATTGCAACTTAAACAGTAGCTGATAGCATTTGCTCGGAGCATTTTGTTGTTGTCATTTTTTTTGAAAAAAAAAATCTCATTTTTTTAAAAAGAACTGGACATCTCATATTTAGCAAAACATGACACACCTGCCATCAATTGATTTTTATGTATGAGATAACATAGTTGAGTCAAATACTGCAAAATAAGCCTCACTTTAAGCTTTTTTCATTTGTAAACTGAGGTATCCTGTCCTCCCTCCTGCTCCCTCAGACAGGACTGAAAGGTGATGTGGGCCACAGGGGGCCTGAAGGAAAGAAAGGTGACATGGGCCACGTGGGCCACATGGGTGCTGTTGGTCCCAGGGGATTTCCTGGCCAGGACGGGTTGCCAGGTCAACCAGGTCAACCGGGATATCCAGGAAAACCTGTGAGTGAACCATCTCCTTTGAGCAGATTAAAAAAAAAATGGTCTGAAAGTAACAGTCACTGATTTCCTGTCTGGATTGGAGGAGTAATGTTTGGGAGTAATGGGAGTGTTGCTGTCGGTGCGTGTGGGCTACGGGAAGACAGAGAGCGGAGTGTTGAGGAGATCCTGTAAATCTGCAGGAACACTCAATCACAGGTTGAGCCTGTTTGCAGTCCCAGGGTGGATTCTGCTGAATCAAAGTGTAATTGTGTGTTGCAGGGCAAGCCTCCCTCAGATGAACATCTTCTAAAGCTCTGCACTGATGTTCTGCGTAGTAAGTATCTGTTTGTTTTTATGTCACTCTGCTTAGTGTGAAAGCCCGGCTCTGAAACTTCCTCTCTGCACAAAATGCTGCTAACACTCATCTCAGATCTGGAGTTTCACGTGACTTCTTTGATCAGTTTACACAGATCGGAACAAACCAGGGTTAAACTGGCTGCGTGGTGAATAATTAAAGTGTTTATTCACTCTGTAAAGAGCAGCAGAGTGGATCATTTTAGTTAGATACCTTACCAACCAAAATGCAAATGTAAATAATTATTCATTAACCCTTAGGGCCAGCTTAAATATTACACACTCATATTGCTCTGCTTTCAATTTTCAAATTCAAGTTTTAAAAAAAGTCATACATTAATATTATGTTCTACCAAGTAGATTTTTATTTTTAGGTTATCAAAGCCTGATACATCAATGATTTGCAGCAACACTGATTGTGACAGTGCACCTAGTGAGAACAGCATGTATTTTCTCCATGTGCCAAATATTGTTAAAAATGATGTAATCACGTGGAAAATGACAAAAAAAAATGGAAATTGACAAATTCCAGAATGACACCCAGAAATAATACAATTTTTATGCTTCGATGGCTGTGGGATCAAAAATTTCAGTTTGAATGGGTTTCAAAGGCATTTTTTTTTTTTTCCACTTAACAGTAATGAATTAACAGTTTTGTTTCCGCAGTGTATTTTAGACTTATTGTAGGAACTGAGCTAGAAATTCTGAGATTAAACAAAAATACATAATCTTCCCAAAATGTATGCCATATGCATGAACACAGCCAAAATTATCAAAAAATGAGGAGTGAAAAGCACATAAAATGTGTCAAACAGACCCTGAGGGTTAAGTGAGTGAATGCCGCAGTCTGAACTTATCACCTTTATCGAGAAAGCAAATCAAGAAGAACTCTGGGTGATTTACATTTGGCTAACATGCCTCCTCACTTCCTGCACTCATGTCTCTTCCATGCATCACAGCTACTCCATACAATAATGCAGGGGACGGGAGGATAGAGGATTCACATCCATCAAATGGATCACCTGACGGAAATATCAGCTTCTTGAGCTGCTGAATGCTCCACTATGGTGGATCTTGTCAGCAAACTTCCTAGTTTCCTTTTTTTTTATTTTTTAAATCTTGTGCACGTGTCCCTTTTTTTTATCATTCAGTGCATCTCTCCATATACTGACTGATATTTTTGCCGGTCTGTGAACACAGCACAGCCAAAGCTCATCATGAGTTATTTATATCCCTTAGCATCAGTTTGGGTTGCAGTGTAGGTAATCGATCAGTTGACCTGATTTTTTGTTTTTGTATAAAGTTATATAAACATGTTCAGTATGATCTCTTATTTTGTTTTTGCCAATTTTGAACGAAGTGTGTTTTATATTGAGTTAACAAGGCAGATAAGCCTCATCAGTCTTCCGTGACCGAGAGAAAGTTGTGAAAGTCAAAAAGTGTCCAGTTGCACTTCTCAGTTTGATAAGATAAAAGGCGTGCGAGTATTACTTTTCTTGATATTTTGTGCATTTTTATCGTGTATTTATTGGTCTAAAAATCTGAAAGGAAGAAGCATGCTCGCTGTGGAAGGGGGGTTATCACCACACTCATACCGTTATATACTGTTTGATATCAGGGTTTATACAGCAATCCTTAAGTTAAATTTAATACTTTTTAATACCTTTTTCACTACCTTCAGATTTTTTTAAAAAACTGTCACAACACTAAGTGTCAAGTGTTAATTAGCAACACGTATGGCCCGGCTTTGTTGATCCTGTCGACAAGCTGTTTTTTTGAAAAACTGCGCTATTCCAAACTTGACCACGTACCCGGTTTTGCCACAGGTAAACGTCTTCCCAATGTCGGAGTCGGGAAACATTGCTTTGAATAGATCCGCAACTCCTTCATTTGAGTGGAAGGAGTGGTGTTTGACAGCTGTGTTCAGACACCACAGAGCCTCTGCGCGCAATGTTGGTGTGGTGCCCATAGTCACCCGGAGGTCAGACGAAGTTGCAGGAGGAGCAGTAATGCTGGCTTGACCTGTGGCACTAGCTTGTGATGGTTGTGGTGGTGGTGCAGCAGCACACAAAGCTGAAACATCCAGAATTGACTGCTGTCGCCGACCGCGCATTGCATTTGCGTGTTTAGACGATTGCATGTGTGACCTAAGTGCGTTAGCTCCCATCCAGTTGACGTTTACTGTTTTTTTACAAACTGAACAATAAGCTTGCCGGTTATTTCCAAGAACAGGCCTCAGCCATTCCTTAAATGTTGGGTCTTGCATCCAAGCTGTGCGCAAATTTGCATTTCCCCATCACGACAACTAGGTTGTCTGGCCGTTGAAGTAAAAAGCGTGAGCCAGTCCACCCTTGCTGGTGAGCTGAGCGCGTGCGGAGCGAATCGACCACAGAATATGACGTCAGCATCAAACATACAAAGTAGAGGATCTTTGATTATGTGCTGAAGCCCACTCTAACGCAAACTTTAATGGAAAGAATTTCAATAAAAATAGGACACATCATAGTCTGAAAAAAATAATACCTATTTTTTTTTTTTTTTTAATTATACCTCTAAAACTAAATTTAACACACTTTAATGGCCTTAAATTTGGCAATTTTGATTTATCACTTTTTAATACTTTTTAAAACCCCGCGGAAACCCTGGATATGAAGGTATGAAAACACCCGATATCTCCTCAGCAAACAGGCTCCTGATTTGCTTCTGATTTCAATGTCACTGCACCAAACATGACTATCCTTGATAGTCATGTTTGGTGCAGTCCTCTTGAAATCCCAAGTATTTTACAGAAGATGAAATACATCTGAGAATGATTAAGATGACACATTTCTCGGATCTATATGCACTAAATATTTATGGGTTTTCTATGTGGTTAGGTGTACAGTCTTATGTGGTCAGACTCTGATATGAATTATGTTATAATATCTTATATACTAATGGATGACTCAGCACATCCTGGTTGTGTCCTGCAGATCAACTTCCAGCACTGCTGCAGAGCCTGGCCCCCCAAGCTAGATGTGAACCCTGCCAGAGCATGAAAGGACCCCCAGGTCAGCCAGGAGCACCAGGACCAAAGGCTCCATGGGAACTCCAGGCTACCCTGGCAGAACTGGCACCCCCGGTTACCCTGGACCTCCTGGGATGCAGGGTCCTACAGGCCTCAAAGGTGATATGACCCATATCATTAAAACAGCAATGATCAACATGTTATGACAGCTTTATGTTATTAGTATTTAATGCTCCCTTTTAATCCAGTGCTGATGTATCCACTGCGTGAAACGATGACAAAAACCTTTCAATCCGTCTCTTTACCCTGATGAAAACAAGACAATAAATAACAACCCAACTTCATGAACAAGAGCTGGGACAAAATTTATTGTTGCTTTCATCAACGATTAAAATCAAAACAGTGTCAATGATGAACAAATTGGATGTGTTGATGTTCACTGTACCCCATAAAACAAGATCATTAAACGAGCGAGCATCAGTGAGAGTCAGCAGAGCAAAAGACAACAAATACTGAATGCAAAGCCATCTCAATGAGCTGGCTTTGATTTATCACCACTTCGAGACAGGGAGCGGCTAATCAGCTGTGAAAGCTGCCAAACTGTACCACTCCACTGCTGGGTACCATTGCTACTGCTTAGGTCAGGAGAACAGCAGGGCGGAACCAGACACTGACAACATTCATGCTCAGCCCAAACTTTTTATCCCAATTATATTCACTAGTTTTCATACCATTTGTCATAATAAAGTGCCTATAAATCTGTACAGTATTTGAGAAAAACATAACTGGTTGCACATTTACTCTATGCCACATGTTTAATGACTTTGTTTCCAGGTCAAAAAGTTTAAAAAGATTAAACCACATCTACAGTCATATTTCATGCACACCAAGAGGCTGATGAGCTCTTTGGTTGCAGATGTGGTTCACCATCTGAACCACTCCGGGTAGGAAAACAACCGTCAATAAACAACTGAATAAGAAACATAGAAAATATGTAGAAATAAGTACATAGAGGAGGAAAAAAGTGATGCAGAGCAAATGTCACCAAACATCAAACATATTTCATTCGACATTTTTATATCAAAATGAATGTTTATATCAAAATTTTTCTTTTAAAATTCATCACCAGTATGCAAAAGAGAAAAAAAGGTCAAATTTCAACTAACAAAAAAAAAATCTTTTTTTTTTTCTCATTCATTGGATTTAACCTTTTTTCCTTTATTATTACTATTATTTTTTTTAGAAAGGTGTCTTTTGGTTGCATTTATTGGAGATTACTTTTGTTGCCCCTGAACCCTTTGAAACCTGGAGCAACATTACTTTTCTTGTGCTGCTTTCAGATGCCATTCATAAGTGTTTAGACCTTTGAACTCAGATTAAATTGGTGAAAAAGGCAATGAGCGACAAATTTCAAGAAATCAGTAGATTTAGAAACTTATTTTGAGAAAGCAAAGGTAAATGTCTTGGGAAAAAAAGAAAAAAAAAGCTAGGGAAAAGTTATACTCATATTTAATTTTAATAATTACATATTCAAAATTAGTACATAAGTATTACATTATTAAGCACTTTGTCCAGGTCTTATATATATATATATATATATATATATATATATATATAAATATATATATATATATATTATATATATTTATATATATATATACTTTTTTTTTTTTTTTTTTTTTTTTTTTTTTTTAAACAATTTTCTTGTTTTTTCTGTACTTTTTTTCTTTTACTAATTTCTTGCTAATCTTGGGGTCATTTTTTTTTTGTTGCTCATTGCCCTTGTCCTGTGTTTTTTTTTTTTTTTTTAAAGCAAATTTGTTCTGGTTTCACAGGGTTAACCTTGATAAAACAAAATTTGGCATGTAGATGAGGTATGACCTATGATGAATTATAATAAAAAAGTATATGATATGGACATTAATTATGATATACTTTCTTGATATGTTTTTCTCAAGATACGTTTGTTGTTTTGTAATATGGCCTCTGCATCACTGTTTTTTCTTTCTTTTTCTTTATTAAATTCTTGATTGTTGATTGTTTTACCAACCTGAGTGGTTCAGATGGTTAACTGGACTCGCCACCATCGAGCTTGTCAGCCTCATTATGTATAAGTGTGGCTCCAATTTCTCAAATATTTTGACCTGCCAAAGATCCAAGCAGGATCAAAATGTTGTCTTGCTTAAACTTGTGTGGCATGGAGTAAGAGTGCAGGCGTTAATCTTTTCCTTGTGTACGTTTTTTTTTTTCACTTTTTTGATAGCCGTGCACCTACATGATCTGGGTGTAATTGCTCTATGGCAAAATTATGATCGCTACCAAGACAAAAAACAATCCTATAAGGTGCATCTTCTTTTGTATCTGATTGCAACAGTCCTCATAATTCTAAAAATCTAAAACAAAACACAATAAATGTTGAGTATGAATAATTTTCACTCCAGCCACCCAAAAAAGAAAAAAAAAACCTGATGGTACTATTTTTACATTTTATAAAATAGGGTAGGGTAGGAATTTGATGTAAGCAGCATTACTAATCTTGAAACCATTTTTTGTCATACTTAGGGTTGGAGCGGTGGGTTGACGTAATCAACGTAATTGATTACGTAAATACGTCGATTCACGTAACGTGCATTGCGTAAATACGTCGATTCACACCGTTTCGCGCGCCATGAGAGCGTGAGCAGCGCCAATCATGTTGTTTTTTTGTTTCGGCGCTCGTGTATCAAGTTAGAGCGTGCACACTGCTCACCCGAGGAGCGCTTGTCAGGCGCGTCTGAGCTGCGTGTCAGCTGCAGCACATCTAGAGAAACGGTGGCTCGCCGTTTTTTTATGCATGATGCTCGTGTTTGTTGACCTTGTAACACTTTATACTGCAGTTTCTCTGTCACAGACAAGAGGAAATACAAAGATGTTTGTTTTACCTCAACTTCCTGGGTTCTCTTTCAAAACAAAAGCTTTCTGACTAGTCTGTGGACAGAATGCCATCAGTTGCTGACACAATGCATTTTATTTTGAAACATTTACAGGATGGGGTTGTCAGCTGTGCAGGAGCTTATATAACTTCATAAATGAGTGGAATATGTGCTAATAAATATGAAAAATACAGCACTCATATCAGCAGGCAGCTGTATGCCTTCAGGCCCAGTTAAGGCTGGACTATTTTGATGCAGAAAGAATGTATTAGTTATTATTATTTCTGTTAGAGAAAAGTTATAATGTTATTCAAATTGCACTAATTTTACTGTAAGATGTTTTGTTGGGCTGCTAGATTTGAGGTTTGTTACTGTAACAAAGAATAACTGTTTTGTTAATTGACTTGAACATTGTTTTATTTATTTTGCTGTTGAATTGCTAAACGTAGATTGCACTACACTCATTTTACTTTAGGTACTTATCATATCAGACTGTAAAACACAGATAACCAGTTAAGACTGGGCTATTTTTTGTTGGGGAATAATGCCCTGCAGCATTTTGTTAAAATTTGGGTGGTTGCAGATTTTGCTGGTATGTGTTTGTGTGTCTCGTGGGGTGGGTGAGATATGCAAATTATGCTAATGTTATTTTCAATAGTTTAACAATTCAGTTTGATAGCCTATAAAAACAATACACACAAATGACAGTGAGTGTCCGACTGTCACTTTGTGATCAGGCTCTAAAGCTCAAACTCCGGATTATTAGCCTTCACTCAACACAAACTACAAAATCGCCTCCTTATTAACCGAGGTCTCGGCTCTGTATGTACTGTATGTATGGGGTGATGTAATATGTTATCTATCACATTCAGTGAGCGTGGTGTAAGGTGTAAGTACTGTTTCGCTCCTTGCGTCTGCTTTGTCAACAAGCTGTGGACGGTCAGCAAGACGAGCATCTGAAACTTTGGCAGCTACAACTCTCGCTCTGCACCTCACTAACAGCAAGCAAATGTTAGGCACGCCCACAACGCCCGGTGGGAGTAACAGCACAGCTTGGAACAGCACACACTCACACACAACCTCGCACTTAAACACAGCCTCACTGTGGCAAGCGCAAAACTGGGCTTTTGTTAAAACGCTGTCATTTATAAAGTATTGGTATTAATAAAAGGTGGTATTGTATCGTATTGAACAGCTCGGTACCGCAATACTTTCCGAGTATCGGTATACGGTGCAACACTACCAAAAACAACTATTACAATTATGTGCATCAGATTTCTTCAAGTAATAGCATAGATTCATCCCCTACTCTGCCTCTGGATAACAGCAGTCTTACAGTGTTAGGTTCGACTGAAAACGCTGAGAGAAAAGACTGTAATCTGGACTTGGAGACCAGAGTTTTAATAAGAAAGCCTGTGCCTTAAATTGGAGGCATGGGAGTTTGAAAGAGGTGGAATTGTAAAACCTTTGGAGGCTCTAATGAAAGACACAATTAAGTTTCAGTGTGGGAAGTGGAGGATCAACCATTTTGGAGTTTCTACAGGGACGCTAGAGAATAAATAAATGTCCATTTTATCCATCTCTCTCACTGCAGCACTGGACTAGCTGCTTTAGAAGGAGCATTGCCTCCTGCAGCTCTCACTCTGACAGCTCATTTATAGACGCTCTAATGCTATTTTCTAAAGCACACATACTATATCCCCAGGTGACATGGGACAAAGAGGGCTCAAAGGCAGCAAAGGAGAAGGTTACAGTGGACCTCCAGGACCACCTGGACAGCCAGGTATGTAAAAAGCCCATCTATCAGCCTGTTTTTGGAAATGTCTTCACCCATTAGGCTATTTCAGCAACTTAACTGCAATGTTCTGACATCTGGCCTTTCAGGTCCGTGCATTTTTAACAAAAATGCATCAAGGTTGTTTGCCATGTTACATTTTTAATAAATATGTGGGTGGACCCTGTTTGTACTTCATTTTCAGTGAATACTTTTACTGTGAGCTGGGTCGGTGGGGTGAAGCCAAGTTACAGACAGTGAGGGCTGTATTTCTCTGTGAAAGCGGTAGCAGCTTATTAATTCATGACTAGATGTAATTTATGATCCAGCTTGTGCTATTTTTAGTCTACAGAAGAACTATCATCAAATTCAACAGAATTTTCTAGCCTTACATGAGGCAGAAATAACAGTAACAGCTGTGTTTTATCTTATTTCACTGCAGGGATTCAAGGTCCCCGTGGCTTTGATGGAATCGGCCATCCAGGAAACCAGGGAATTCCTGGGAAACCAGGACCACCAGGAGATCCAGGGAAACGGGGGCAACTCTGGACTTCCAGGAGTTTGTGACGTTTCCATGTGTTATCAGACCTACAACCTCAGGGAACATTACAGCAAAGGACCCAACGTCTGACCACACAGAGTGGAGAGGCTGCCATTGAACACACCCACGTGTTTGGAGGAAGCGATTTACTGTAACACTGACTAACAGAGATGTGTGTGAATGGTGACTCCTCTATGACAGTGTGTGTGGAGAACAGCTGCACTGGAGGAAGCAATAACCTCATATGTTGAGTAAAACTGAAAATTAGGTTGGTTCATGATTACATGATTCATGATCAAAGATGGTCAGCAGGGTGGTGACCAAAAAACTTCAAAACTCGGAACCTTTGTACAGCAGGTTTACACGGTGAAGTCCGATCATGAGGAGACCAGATGAGCACCACAGTGGTTGTAACTGACTTCTGTTTTTTTTTTTGTGTGTGTGTGTAGAGACACAGCTAGGATTCGGACTTACATTAAATATAGCTACCTCCTGTTTTACCTGAGTTACTCTTTATGTTTAAGTCAATGTTACTGAAATCTTTGCAAATGAGACATGACGCTTGTAGGCTAACATCACCACCAGTCCCATCAAATTTCAACACTCTTTAACACATTTTTATGAATAAAATTAAAAGAGTACTTCATTTTTGTATGCCTAATAAGCAGTGACAGACCTAACACATTTGACACCGTGGGCAAGCTTCCCCTGGTGCCCCCCAACCCCCCCAAACATTTCAAAATTGTATTTTTTTTTTATTGTATTTATTACAAACAAGAATAAAAGCTAATGAGAAACCATCACAAACAAACAACTTAGCTAACAACAATAATAAATAACGAACAATGTAATTTGAAACAATTTTGTCTTGTTTCTCTTTTTCTGGATGGCCATGTCTTTTAATTTTCTCTTACTGTCATGCTGCCCACATCCACTCCACCACACCCATCAATGTTCTAGCACATTCTGGCTGTAATAATCACTTACTTATGAACTAGATAAACTTAAGTGGTGCCCCTATGACAGAGCAATCGTTAACATTAGATCTTTGGATTATTTTCACAGTAAAGATTTTTATACAAGTGATAGCTGTGGTTAGAAACATTATGCCAGTTTTGGTGGTCTTAAGTCAAAGGTCAAGGTCACTGTGACGTCCTCTGTCTCTTTATTGTGAACAAGAAAAAAAAATTTTTTTTTTCAAATTTGGCACAAACATCCTTGGACTCAATGACAAACTAATAGTTTATAGTGGTCAAAGGTCAAGGTCACTGTAACCATGTGTCCATCCCATTCTGGTGAACGCAATATCTCAACAATCGCTTGAGGGAGTTTCCTTAAATTTGGCACAGACATCCACTTGGACTCAAGAATGAGCTGATTCGATTTTTGTGGTTGAATATAATGATGAGGTTAATGTAGTATTAAAGTACTTTGAGTGGTCAATAAGACTGGAGAAGCGCTATACAAGTACAGTCCATTTAGCATTTACGTGACGACATTTTAAATCAAAAGGTTTAAAGGTCAACTTTACTGTGATATTATAGTATTATACATAAACCCTTTTCTGGCCATTATTCAGCATCATAACTCGGGAACACAAGGGGACACATTTGGTCAAATACTGAATTGGTGAAACTAGACCTTGAAATTGTGCTGATTGTTTAGATCTTCTGTGCTGCTGGTGGGAAGATGTGTGTGAAGCATCCATGTTTTCACATTCATGGATGTATACTGCAATTGCAACCTGATTGGTGCACAGCGGCATACATCCGCAGGGAGGTAATTCTAGTTTTTAGGGGGGAGCCTATAGGTAGATGCACCACAGCCAAAAAGACCTTGGGCTTTCCTATTTGGGCCAATGTGGCAAAACAGATGAGTCTCCTCCTGACAACCATGAAAGACTCACGTCCTCTTTAATTTAATAATAATAATGAATTTATTCCGACTATAAGTACATATTTTAAAAAGTGCATAGATTCAACAGATGTGAATAAGAATTAGCACTCATGATGTGCTTTTAAAGTCGCAGTTCCCAGAGGGTTTATATCAACCAGTGAGATTATTCCTGCCTTCAGCGTAGATCTGGCTGAGAGAAATGATTGTGTCTACAAATGATGTGAAAAGTACAGTACACTCTTGACAGGTATGCGTCATGGTGGGAGAACGGGACATTCCATTTTCACATGATTATTTTGTGAAAGGTTAGCTAACACTCAAAGATAAGAGTCTGAAGAAAAGTTCACAAGTTGAAATCACTCGAAACAACACAGTTAGTTTGCAGTGCATTATTTCACTGTCAGCCTGCTTCTCGTGCATCCTACATGTAATCCCCTCTGGTGGAAAAACATATTCTATCATCTATTGTGTTCCAGGCACCAGGGGCTGTGCTAATCCATCACTGCGACACACACGGGGTTGTAAGAACCCTGTCACTGTCTATTTTTACAGATCATATTTGTTTTCATGTTTGCCAATATTATATATTTTGCATTGCTTTTTTTGTTCGTGGATTACAGTGACTTCTCAAATAGCGGCCTTTATTTACCTCAGCTGCAGATTTATGCAGGTTTATGTTATTGACGGGGCCTTTGTTTCTAGTTCCTCCCCCTGTTTCGTAAGAATATTTCAGTAAAAATCCTCCCTTTTTATCAAGAGGCATCCATTATAATTTGCTCAAACTAAAGACTTTGCTCATGTTTACTCTAAGTGCCTTCGTAATTTCAGTATATTACAGTTTTCATAGCTTTAATTCCAACACTACAACAAAGTCATGCAACACTCACCACTCTGCTGCTCTTTTGTTTATGAGTCTGAATTCATTTTGTGTCTGAATTCTGGGTTTGTTTATTCATGGCTACACAATTAGCAGCTGCTTTCTATCCTTGGTTTTCAGAGTGCTTTTTTGTTGGGCTCACTGTTTGACTATGTTTATTTTTGTGAAGTTATACAGTAGGCCCACAATGTGACTGGACAGATACATTTTACAAACTTTCAATGCTTTTAAATGACAACTCTCGCATGTTATTTTCAGCTTGTGGGACAATTAAAACTATGGTCTCAATGCTACAATCCATTTAAAGCCCATTTACTCAGCCAAAGAATTTCAGAAGAGCTGTGTATTCAGCTTCATCAGCTATGAGTAGAAATGTCACCACAGTGAAAACAGGTCTATGGAGCTGAATAAAGCAGCTATTTCAGATCCAGATTCTGCAACAATAAGTTGCCACAGGCAGGAATAAAAGAGTGAAACAATGTGTTAGCATGGAGCAAAATAAGATATGCTTATTTATTATTTACACAAATTCAGAAGTCTGTTTTTCCATTCCCATTTACAGAAAGTATGGGTTGTTTTATGGTCTTGTCCCAGTTTCCTAAGAAGAAAGACTTAACAATCCATGTTTGGTTACAACTGACAAGACAAACATGTCACAGACCTCAAACAACTCCAAATGTCTTGTAGAGTAGCAAACTGGGCAGCACCTCTTCAAAGAGTTCAGACTTTAAAATGCAGATACCAGACTGTTGTTTGTTACACTGTAAAGTTGTCAAATTAAACTTGGCAGTTTTCAAGTTATCACTGCAGCAAGAATGGCAAACCCTGTTTTCATTCAAGTCCTATAAAGAAGTGTGCATCAAGCCAGCAGTCCTGCCGGAAGAGTGACAATTTTAGCGTGACTTTCCTACTGTGTATTATTATTGTTATTTTTGCAAAGCATTATTTTTCAAAAATTTAATATGTATATGACTTTACTGTTTGAAGATATAAAAAACTTTGTTGTATGTGCCAAATTGTTTAACTTCCAGCTTTTCAGTTTGTTTGATGGCAACAATTATGTCATTTTAAGTTTAAGTTTTAGTTCATCTTCTGGGGACCATAAATAAGTTTTAAAAATGTCATTACAATATGTATAATGATTGTAAATTGTGTATAAAGTTGATATTTTTGGCCCGTGAATAGTACTTAAGGAAACTTCATGGAATATGGCGTGGGTTCTTCTCCTCAGAAGAACTTGAATTCCATGACGATATGAGTTAGGGTTTGACGATACCTGTTGAAAAATGAAATACTAATATAACTGGACTGAATAAAAATGTCAGGAGTTATCATTGTCCCCTAAAACAATGTTCATGTACAACTTATTTGAACCATATCATTCCATACTGTTAACATACCACACCATACCATACCATACCATACCATACCATACCACACATACCATACCATACCATACCATACCATACCATACCACACCATACCACCATACCACACCATACCATACCATACCATACCACACCATACCATACCACACATACCATACCACACCATACCATACCATACCATACCATACCATACCATACCATACCATACCATACCATACCATACCATACCATACCATACCATACCATACCATACCATACCTTACCATACCATACCATACCTCACCATACCTTACCATACCATACCTTACCATACCATACGAAACGAAAACGTACCTTACCATAACATACCCTACCATACCCTACCATACAATGATTCCATACCAAACCAAACCAAAACCGTATCGTACCATACATCATACTAAATTGGTCCAAACTAAAGGACGAATAGCCAGAATATTTTGTCTTCTGCTGCTTCACTTTTGACCTTTATATTTTTTATCTGTTTGTTGTGAAAACTATATAGAAACACAATACCAAATTGCTAGAGTATCCCTTTAACCAAGTGTTTTACTTACCTAAACCTGATAACAAATGGGACTCACTGACACAGAAATACTGCGGTAAAATTGGATAAATTGTGACTGTTGGCAGACAGAGTGACATCCCCACCATCAAAGTCACATGCTTTGTACACCCAACCACCCTCTCCTAGTTTAGGCTATTTGCAGCACTACATCTACGTGACGCAGCTTACTGCTGCTACTGAGTAAGTTACAGTTTTTCTGCTGAGTACAGTCTCACATTTAATACTGTGACAGTGTTAAGCATGTCTCTGTGGTTGATCTTAACAGGGATATCTTTAAAAAGCGTGCTATAGTCTTTTTTCAAGTGCTGACACCCACCAAAAAAAGTGTCAGTTTATCAGTGACCATCTTTACTGCAGAAGCAGCCTATGCAGTGCGAGGGGTGATTTCCAAGTTAAGTCAGACCACTTCATGGAAACAGGTGTTTGCATTATCTTGTCTTTCCTCTGTATTTTTTGATATTTATAGCCTTTTTCAAAGAAAACATTACTTATAATAAATGCTGTTAAAATGCATAACAATGGTATTTTAATACATATTTTGAACAATTTGTATTTACACTGCAGTATACGTTTGGTTGTAAAATAATTTTATATTAAAACAAACCTTTATTATGTCACTCTGACTTTTCACTGACTTCTTAAAGAAAGCTTTCATGAATGATATTTCTGTCAGTGAAGGTTTTTGATAAAACATATTACATATGAATAGAGTTTTATTTAAAGGCAGCTCTCTACAAACCTACCCTTAGTTCAACTATTGACCAGGAATATATAGTTTGACTGACACAGTGACTTTACTATGTTGTCTTGATCTTGTTAGCACATTTACACCATAAAGGTAAAATTGGTGCTAACTAGATCTGCTTTCACAACTTAAAACTAGGGCTGTCTTACGATACATTACTTTAATCAAAATTAATTGCAGAATTTCTGTTCACTGAGATTAATCTCATTTTTTTTAAATCAGATTTTAAATCCATTACTTTGCATTTTAAAACAGTTCTGAAGTCTATATTGACAAGCTTCATCAATTCTTATCAGATTGTCTTAATTAGGAATCAAATGGTGGCAATAATCTACATGGGTCTAGCATAAAGTGTTTATGTGTGAAAAGGGGAGAGTCATGGGTACCCACAGAAGCCATTGTCATTCAGAGATCTGGAGGTCAGAGGTCAAGAGACCCCTGTGAAATGGCCATGTTATTTTACCAAAATTGCTAAATTTAGCCTAACTTTGGAGCTTTATTCCATCCCTTTACTGAGAAGTTAGCACAACATGACGTGTACCACTAGATTCCTCAAGTTTTCTTGTTTTATACGATACAGTATCACTCTAGCTTTAGCACTCAGCCCAGTACAGCCTCTTAAAGAAAGAAATGTTGTCTGGCAGTTAATGTGACTTAACATGTTAACTATGGACCTTAATTGCATCATCATTAACGCGTTTATGCTGACAGCCCTAAATTAAATGAGTTTTTGCCACTCACTTCGTTTTGCATTCCACTGCATGCACTTAATTATGTATCCTACTTCATGCATTTCACCATGCATCCTGCTGTGTGCACTTAATTTTGTATCCTACTACGTGCACAGCCTATTGTGCACGTAGTAGGATACAAAATTAAGTGCACAATAGGCTAATTTGAAATGAGCTAGGCCTGTGCAGAAGGGATCACTGCCAAGATTTGTGTCTGACTTCATACTTCAACAGCTTTGTGGTCTTGCACAAGTAACAATAATAATCTCACACCCTTAGTTTTTAAAGCCAGGCCCTGCAATTGCTCTCAACCAACTTCAAAGCCCAGGGGATGATGGGAAACACCTGGCTCTCACATGATCTGACAGTGGATTGCTTCAGATGTTGACTCAGCAACATGATGTTTTATATAAACTTTTTATTTACAGTGAATTGTATTTCTTGTTGTATTTCTTTCCTCTGTGCTCAAATGTTAATGTTTTTGATGTTTTTATGTGGTTCGTGGCATGGTGGGGTAGCGGTTAGCACTGTTGCCTCACAGAAAAAGGGTTCTGGGTTTGAATCCGAGGAGGGGGTGGCAGCTTCTGTGTTGAGTTTGCATAGTAATAATAAGTTTATATAAGTTTATATTTAACCCCACAATACCGAACAGAATAAGCGGTTAATGAATGAATGTAGTTTGTACACTAATTCTGAACATCAGCTGGTTTATATCCAGCAGCAAACTGATGTGATGCTGATTTACGTGAGAATTCACATCAAATGGAGCTTGAACATAAATTACAGATCACCTGGAAAGCATTTTAATAAGCTACTGTGTCATAACTCAAACTGCGAACAAACTCATGCATGGGTCTGATAACATTTTTGTTAAATCGCAATCAGATCTTACAAGATGCGAGTGTTCACCCTCTAAATCTGGATCGACATCACCTTTCTTGTGCCAGATTCAGACACTTTTCACCAGTATTTTAACCTTTGAAACCTGAGCAAAAAGGTTTAATTCTCTTCAAAAACATGGAAAATGCAATGAGCAAATTGCAAGAAATTGGTAAAAGGTTTCTTTGTTTTTTTGGAAACAAAGAAAATGGTTTGAAATCGGTTTGATTTGTTTCAAAAACATGGGAAAAAGACAAAGAGCAACTTGACAAAAAATGTCAAGCAAATAAGTAGATTTGGAAAATTTAAAAAAAAAAAAAAAAAGGAAAAGAAAAAAGAAAAAAATTTGGCAAAAATGGCTAGATTCTTATCAAGTCATGTTGAGGATTATGTTATAGAATTGTTAGAATTTTATTCTGAGACCAGAAAATGATTGCATACAAATTATTTCCACATAATTTACGTATTTGGAAACATTACCACCAAAAGATACCATACTGTACTAAAGATAAGGACAGGGCAATGACGCCCATGCTCTTCACTGTTGTATAAAAAGGATATAAATGTAGGAAATGTAAAGGAAATGTAGGATCCAGTGTTCCCAGAGCTTAAATAATACACGGAACTAAAAACCACAATAGGCTCATCTGAAAGTGGAAACAGGTGAACAGGTAAATTAGAGTCAGGTGAAGGCATGAGGGCTTCTGGTGAACTGGTAGAGAAAGGCAGGTCTGGGAAGTTAAACAAGAGCACAACGAGAGAGCCAGAGATCCTCCACTCAACACATTTATCTATTTTTCATTAAAGGAGCTGATGTTTTCCATCCATCAGAGTCCTCTACTTATTAGGTCACGACATCCCCTAATCTCACACAAATGTGGATACCATTAGGCCCTGTGTGCTCAAACAGGTGTCTCAACTTTTTCTAGCTCACCCTACTTAGGTTTAACTTGGGTAAAAATTTGCAAGAATTACATGAGGTCAAGTTTACTTCTCAGATATATGCCAATCAAGCACAGTCTTAACATGCCAAAACACTCCAAAGCAAGGGAGCCTGATTCCTTAAAATAGGTAAAAGCACACACGGTTAATTGTGGAAGGCATTTAGATCTCATAGTTTTGGTCTAGGCTCCATAAACTCTAAATGTATCATGTGTCAGTTCAAAAATTCAATACATGTTACCAACTATCGAGTATCCACAAAGCCTGATGTGACTTCTTCCTGTGTGTCACAAAGCTCCACTGTTGTCCTACTCTATTACTCAACTACTCAAACACATCAGTAAGACACACTGTTGGAATGAGTAACATTTTCCTTCATTGCCATTAACACACACACTCTGCTTTATTTGGACCAAATGCCAAATACATGGTATTGCTGTATTAATCCGCCACTGGAAATAGTTCCAAATGCACTAATTCCTCCTGTTCGAATAACCTTTGCTAGAAACTACAGTCACCAGCTGCTTAAGCAAATAACTGAGTCTTTTTTAAAAACAAAACTATCCAGCCCATTCTTATTCCAAAGTCGTCAAATACTGCTGCTTTGTCAGTGATTTTGGCAAAACATACCGACACCAAAAGCAATAGCGGTGGTATGATACACTGCCAGACAGCAACAGTTTGTAATGTAACCAGACAGAACCTGTTACAGTGTTATGATACGCTGCTGGTTAGGTGGACTGCACCTGACTATGACATGGTATGGTATGGTATGGTGACAATGAAATATATGGAGTACAAGACTCCTTGTAGGGTGAGGGGGACATTGGTCCAACTAACCCCAGACTTTCACCTGCGTCCTGTGTGAATGTAGAGCCAAACCATGATGTTTTTTTCCTAAATCTAACAACTCATGCCTTTGTAGCCTAATCCTGACAATGTGCTTTTGTTCACATCTCAGTGTCGGTTGCCATGTGCTTTTATTACCTAAACATAGCCATGTGCTTCTGTTGCCTAATCCCAACCATGTGCTTTTGTTGACATTCTGGCATCATGGAATGTCACCAGCAGACACAGGAGGATACCTAGTCTGTAGATGCGATGGTTGACAAAGTGGCAATATGTGATGACCTAGGATGAGAACGTGTTGATATATTTGTGAGGTCTGAGGACTAACACATTGGTTTTGGTCTTTTCAGAGGAATTGTTGACAATATAAGTAAAGAAAAGGTAATAACTGCATACTTTTTACGTGCTGCAAAAGTTAACAAAGACACAGTTTCAATCCTACTTGAATTTTCATGAGGGCAAAATTAAGTTAAAACCATGCCTATATTATACATAATGAACACCAATAGATTGACAAGTTCTATGATTGCAGAAGTGGTTAACCTTCTAAACTCTGCAGGGTGTAAAACAATAATGACAATAAACAATTCAATGAATTGTTTGGCCATATGAAAAATAAAAAAACAGGCTTTTCCTGTAAGTTGCTCTTCTCTGCTGCTCTCAGCTTTTGTAATTTGCAGTAGTCAGTAGCAGCAAAGTATGAACACGCAGTTTCTTGGAGTAATTCCATCATGTGCGAGCTAATGTTTATCCTGCGCTGGGGTGAAGAATGGAGCAGAGGGGTTGTTTGTCCAAATCCCCTGACAGAGATCTGAGTGGGGTTTAGTGAGTGAGCATTGATCTCCTTTCTCCCTCATTTAAGACTGTTAACGTGCCTTTACAACGACATTTAATGTGCAAATCCCCCATCAGCTCACTTCATGCATCTGAACTCACTGAACCTGCCGCACACACTCAAACACACTGGCTACTGATACCAGCGTGTTCTCAAGAAAGCTGTCTGTCGTAAGGAACGTTAGTAATACTCACTGGGGAGGCATTCAAGCTTAATCTCCTTTACTTGGAAACATGATTTTACCCTCTGTGGGGACAAATCATTATCATGCTGCTGTTTTTGACAAAATAATCAGAGGATAGCATGACAAACACATTTTCCTCAGCTCACTTTGGAGCATCACTGCTGAGACACAATAGTTCACCTGAAAACAAGATATCTACTAATTACAGTAACTATTGTTACCCTACAGGTCATCCCATAACTACATCATGTTAGGTGCAGTATGTTGGAGATTCTGTTTCTGCTCCTTTCTTATCTCTTGAGAGACGAAGTGTCAAAATGCATTTATGATTTCCTTACAGGAAACCATTGCCAAATATCCTCTTAGGTGCGCTTGATAAAGCAACAGTGCACATACTTGTATTTTGACAAATGTATTTCTGTGGCCTTTGCTAGATGTATGACACAAAATGAAATCATGGATAAAAACAGTTTATTCAGACTCACAAGTCCAAGATTCAGTGGAGTTTTGTTATATGCTAAGTAGGGCTGGGTGACATGGCTTTAAAATAATATCACAATATTTCTGGGCTATATCTGGATACACTATATGTATCTAGATATTTGGAAACCTCCCATAAACTACTGTTAACTGCTAAAATACAATGATAAACTATATTATATATTACTAAAATATTGTTATAATGTTAAATAAAGAAAGTATAAAGTTAAGAAAAGTACTAATACAGCAAAGTTGAATAAAGTTGTTTTTGCTGTGAACTTGAAGCAGTTCATATAAACTACACATCTGAGCGAGGTACCACTCATGCTAGATATACAGGAGAGCATCTGTGTTTAACCAAACAAAAATAAGTAAATAAATAACGCAAGGTTTTTTGTGCTGAATGCTGAGTTTTAACACCAGTGAGAGGTTGACCTAACAACACATCACAAAAAACAGACTGTACGATATCTAACAGGCAAATGGTGTTTTCACCAAATGATATGCTTAAACTAAAGTTAAGTAGGTTAGGGTTTGTAAAGTAAAGTTACATAGGTTAGCTTTTGGAAAGGTCAAATTTTCAAGAAGTTAATTTACATAAGTAAGCGTCAGGTAAAGAAACATGGTTGGGCATTATCATATTACATACCTAACATAAAGTTACATAGCTTAGGTTTAGACAACTAAGATAAGATTTTGGAAAAGTTAACTTGATTTCACCTAGGACACAAACAATAGTCTCCTGGGGAAAAGTTGTGAGTTTGCTTGACCCTTCTACAACCCCAATCTTCCTCCTTACATGGACTCTCTGTAACTTCCTTCTTTACTTCCATTAATAACATGATCACAGCCTGCCCAATTACATAAGTTATATACAAATTCTGATGTATTACTTTTTGTCTGAAAACACCCTGCATAGAGCTAACACTAGCTAGCTAACACACCCTTCTTCCTATAAAGCAGGATTAACACAACATGGCCCCTCACAGGTTAATTTGGCAGATTTTGAGTCCCAATTTGAGGCTGGTCTGAACAGATTATCTGCCCGACTGATCCTGCAGTGTGAAGGGGATTGCATGCATAAAGCTGTTGTTACTGACTGAATCAGAGTCTCCCCAGTTATAAAATCTTAACACTGTTTTATGCTTACAACTTAAAATCAACGGAACGAACAGCGATGGAGAATTGAGCAGAAACGTAATGGTCAATGAGAGAAAGCTGACCGGGAGGTGTCACCGACATGTTTGACACTAGTTTTTCGGTGCAAAAGCCAGCAACTACAAGTACAACCAGATGACGACGACAGACCTGCATGTTTGTTTTTTCTTATGTTGCGTTTGATCACGAGTCTTGGATATTTCTGTCTCTTTTTTGTGTGCCCTTACAATTAAAATATTGAAAAATGTTTTTTGTGTGCACCAGGCTAGAACCCTGTTACCACAAAGATAAGATAATCCTTCATAAGTCCAACAGTGGGCAAATTTGCAGTGTTACAACAGCAGAGCGGAAAAACAAGAAACATCAGTAAAAACAAACAGCGAGATACATAAAGAAGTAAACAGTGAAAAAGCAAAATATAAGTAGACAGACTACACGGTTGAATTCTCATTTTGCATATAGATAATATTTAGATTGCACAGTTTAGTTTACACGGATGTTTCACATGATTGATGATTGTCAGTTTTGCAGTATGGGGGGAACTGGGAGCAGTGCTGAATATCAAGTGTGACAGGAAGGAAGGACCGTGGTATCTCTCCTTCACACACTGCGGGTGAAGCAGTCTGTCACTGAAGGAGCTGTCCTGTGCTGTCAGAGTTTCCTGCTGCTACACATATCCTTATAAATATATCTATATATATATGGAATGTAATATTAAAGCCCTGTAATGTCAATTGCACATACTTTTGTATTGGTGTTTGCTGTCACTGTCTGTGCACTGTTGTTTTATATTTCATGGGTACTACCAAATTTCCCCAGTGGGACAGTAAACTTTGAATCTAAAACACACATCTGTTAAACAATTACTTTCACAATAGCAGTGTTTGTCTTTTTAAGGAAGTTACTTCTCAGTCAATTAGTGCATTTCTGGTTTCTCACAAATATTTAGAAGTTACTATGGTAGTCTATGGTTTTTATTTTTTCTTTGTCCAAGCCATGACAACTATTATATTGAATGCTGTAAATTCTCAAAAGCCAACATTTAAATTCATATTCATGAAACAGCCAATACAAAAATATAAAAGTTTATCTCTGGTAAAGGCTGGGTGAGTAAATTAAATTGCAGGTACTGTTATTATTTCCATGATAAATGTAGCATAATATAGATCCTAGCATCAGCAAAATAACATTGTCATGTCACACTCCTGTTTTTCTTTACAGCAGAAATAGTCTATTTATTGGGGACTATTTTCAGCTGAGGATTGATAAACACAACACTTGTTTATAGATTAATTCATGCCTGGTTTGAATCTTTTCATGAGATCTGTTGGCATTAAGAAAAATACAGAATATCATCTGACGTATCATCACCATGACCCTTTCCTTAAAAACAAAAGTGCTATTTTGTTGCCATCCAACCAGTTGTGATGCCAGATCTTAATGGGTCCAGTGCCAAAACAGTTAGTTAAGTCATTAGTTGGGCAGCAGGTGAGTAATGGACAACCATTTTGTAGAACTGATAATCGTTCAAATGCTCTGAAATATCAAGCTGATGACTGACCGTTAGTCAATGCTGGGCTGTCTGTGAGCGTCTGTCATCTTTGTCTTTGCCTTGTGTCCCACACTATTAGTCCAAGTCAGTTTTGTTAAGCTGATTCAGCATGTTGAATGCTGATTCATGCTGATTCAGCATGTTGAATAAGCGTCAGAAACGGCAGCCGGCATTCTTAAAAGTGACTTACTAAATTGGTCTTCCAATTTCGCGTTTTAAGTTCTGATTACGTACGACCACTGTCTGCTGACACAGAGAGGTATTTCCTCTCATAATAGTGCAGAACATGCATGCTGGTCGGACACTGGTTGTAGTCTTTGCAATATGCAAATTATAAACCGTGACACAGGAGACATAAGGGGACGCAACAGTCTTACTAGTTCTTTGATGTTGGTATGTTGCGTCTAGGCCTTAAGTCATTCATCAAGCACAAATGCCAAACATTAAATGCTTTCAGCTTCTCAAAAGTGAGGTTTTGCCGCTTTTTGCTGTTTCATTGTTAATTGGATATCTTTGGCTCTTAGACCGTTGGGTGGAGGGCTGCTCTCATGAACTGTAAGTTTTACTCCTAAAAGCAATGCATCCAAATCAGTATATATTCCATGTAGTCATGAGACAGTAACTTGTGCATAACTCACATATCTGGAAGGCTGTGATCACGTGACCAATGCGACCACTGAACCTGGTTGAGATGGTGGGTGCGTCGGAAAACCATGGACTTTCCTCTGGAATGTTTCCTCGTTCTGAACCCTGTACTCTGGGTCATTTTAAAGAATTGCCTCTTCAGTTTTGCATCTGTACCAAAATTGAGAACCTGAGGGGTAAATTCTGAAAAAAGACTTGAATATTGAAACCCATATATGACTGCAATCCCTGCATTGTGTTTACAGAACAGATGAAATTGAATTGTAGCCCTATATGGGTCATTTTTGAGAGCTATGATGAGCAATCTTCTCTGACGTTTTGGTT
The DNA here is from genome assembly GCF_008729295.1 of Plectropomus leopardus. Lineage (NCBI taxonomy): Eukaryota > Metazoa > Chordata > Actinopteri > Perciformes > Serranidae > Plectropomus > Plectropomus leopardus. The sequence continues at coordinate 22,382,750 of NC_056483.1, forward strand.
GGCAGACTCATTGACCTCAATACAGAGGAAAAATAATTCTCTGCAATGAGAACTGTTCACAGTGAAGACTTGTTGTTGAATTTCTGAATGTCATATCTCAATGCTGTGAGCACCACAAATGAAAGCTTTTACAGTATGTGCCATTTCTGGCTTTGTTGTGTTGGCACCTGGAATTTCAGGCTTTCACTGTCAAGTTCTGTTCAGACTTTCCCAAGCCAACGACTGTTTCTTGCCTTTCAGAACATTTCATTAAAAAATTATTCAATCATTCAAAAAAATCAATGTAGGGCCATGCCCTGCTTCCCCTCCCTTGTGTAAGCTGACTATAACTCAATCATCAGCACATTTAACAGCAGTATACTGTTTATCTAATTCTTCACAGTAACTGCTATGACAACTGGAAAAATAGATATGGCAGACAGTTGATCTGAGCAAGTGTAAAAGTGAAGCTAAGAAATGTCATTTACCATCGGGCCATTTACTGAAAAATACAGTTCAGGTGTGAACATGACATGACTGCATAAAAACATCCCAGTGGAAACTGATTACACCACTTACTGATTACAGTGCAGTGTGGAGCTAACCAAATACCCAGGCAATTGTGCAATATGCATGTTGTACGGCTCTGTGGGTTTGACACTCACCAATGTGGGTTTTTGAATCAATGATGAATTTCCTGCCAACAGTTTCCAAGTTTTTGTGGCTCAACACCAGTGTCATCATCTCTGGGAAACAAATATCTACTTCTTTATTTGAAGATCATAGAAGCAGTGACTAGAATAAGCCACAGTAAAATTCTATTGTACATGTTCCCATCAAGTTGTCAAGTATTGCTGCTTTGCAAGTGGAACTCCTTGTCTACATATTACGCTCTAAGGAACCCTCTGCATCTGCTGTTGACGTTCCGGGACATGGCCACCGACACTGGGATGTCAACAAAAGCCCAGGCTTAGGATTATGCAACAAGGACACGGATTTCAGCAAAAAGGGCCTGGGTGTAGAAACAAACATCACATTCAGACAAGAAGTGAACACCAGATTCCCACATGAAAGTCCGGGGTATGTTTGATCTATTCACCGCCCCTCCCGTCAGCCCTGTAGGGACCTTTGTGCTCCTTTTATTATCATTACCAGCAGTATTTCAACCTGACGTTGTCTAGGAGCATATCATGCTGACATGACAGGCCTTGTCCAGTCATGTTCTCAACTGACGTCGCCTGTGCCGGTATAATACTTCTAAATCTGGGGGATTATCACAACACCTTGACTATTTCTAGCCGCATTCTCAGCTGACACTGTCTGGTGGCATATCATACAACCACAAAAGGTGGCTTTTGGCGTCGGTATCTTACAATGAAGTCAAATACTCGTTGCACTTTGACGGAATGAGAGCGCGCAGTAATATTTCATCTCCACAATATGAATAATTATATCATATTCAGTGAGGATACCAAAATAATATACATCAACGTAATCGATTACGCGAATACGTCGATTCACGCATCGTGTATTGACGAGTTGCACCGTTTCACACAGCGCACATAAAGAGAGCGTGAGCAGCACCGGGCGTGTTGTTTTTTGTTTTGCCGCTCATGTATCAAGTTAGAGCGTGCACACTGTTCACCCGAGCAGCGCTTCTCAGGCACGCCTGAGCTGCGTGTCAGCTGCAGCACATCTAGAGAAACGGTGGCTCGCCGTTTTTTTATGCGTGACGCTCGCGTTTGTTGACTCTATACCACTTTATACCGTAGGTAAAGTAAAGTAAAGTCTCTCTCTGTCACAGACATGAGGAAATACAAAGATGTTTGTTTTACCTCAACTTTCTTGCTTCTCTTTCAAAACAAAAGCTATCTGACTGTGTCTCTGTGGACAGAATGCCATCATTTGCTGATACAATGGATTTTATTTTTAAACTATTTTTTTTTTAAATATGAAAATACAGCACTCATATCAGCAGGCAGCTGTATGCCTTCAGGCCCAGTTAAGGCTGATCTATTTTGATGCAGAAAGAATGTATTAGTTATTATTATTTCTGTTAGAGAAAAGTTAGAGTGTTATTCAAATTGCACTAATTTTACTGTTAGATGTTTTGTTGGGCTGCTAGATTTGAGGTTTGTTACTGTAACAAAGAGCAACTGTTTTGTTAATTGACTTGATTTTTTACATTGTTTATATTGTTATTTATTTTGCTGTTGGATTGTTAAATGTAGATTGCACTACATTCCTTTTACTTGAGTGGAACAAGCTCTTGCATTAATTTTATTTTGGAGAGACTTTATATCAGACAGTAAAACACAGATTACCAGTCGAAGACTGGGTTATTTTTTGTTGGGGAATAATGCCCTGCAGCGTTTTAAAATGTTATTTTCAGTAAATTTGTTGTTATATTAATCGAGTAATAAAAAAAAAAATAGTTGGTTCCATAAAAAAACAATAATTGATAGATTAATCAAAAAAATAATCAATAGATTAATCGATAAAAAAATAATAGTTAGGTGCAGCCTTAAGTGTAACATAAGATATTATAAAGAACAGAGGTTAAAGTTTGAGGCAGTGACTAGATTCAGAACTGACTGAGGGAGAAACATAATGAGGAATATAATACATGTATAATTGATGAGTTGGAGGAGAGACTGGGTCGGCAAGAACCCTGCTGCAGTAGTCAATGTAAGTTTTTTGGCACATAAACTGATCCTTGAACAACTTTTGCAGCAACCACATGGAATATCATCCAGCAATACGCTGGCAAATGTTGTTTGTTGTAAAACCATGTCTCAGAGTATTATATGAACTGCTGCAGAGTGTTTTGGTCTCAAAGATCGTAAATCTGTTACTCAAACTGGACTTCCTGAATTCTATTCCATCATTGCTGTGGTAAGTATCATACCCATACCAGAGCAGGCCTCTATCTTTTCTTTTCCTTTTGGTCTGAATACTTCATAGGGTAAGGCGCAAGAAGAGAATTCATGACGACACATTAAACTGTTTTCTTTTTTTTTTTTTTTTTAATCTTTTCTCCTGAAGAGGAGAGGTGATTCATGTAGGGAGAGATAACACATATGACTGAACTCATTCCAGGTGCATTGCATAGTTTTTACAATGTTAGATGGAGTCTCTTCCGAACTCCGCTGGGTTCTGAAGAGACCTTGCCTGGGACCCGTTGTCTTTATCAAAGACACGTAATAAGTTTGTCTGTGGCATTCTGCAGTAGTTTGCTACTTCAAGGCGTTAACTGCCCCATTACAAGATCAAGATAGTCATTACAGTGTGGCACATGTGATCTGACTGTCGTATTAACCTGATGCACACAGAATGCACTTGCCCTGTCTTCCTGAACACAGCTTTAGAGTCACAACTCAACAGTCCAGGGAGGAGACGTTGATTCTGAGGGTGTGTGTTTTGATACAGTATGCTGTGGTTTTAGCCAATCCCCCCCTCCTTGTACACACACACACACACACACACACACACACACACACACACACACACACACACTTCTCTGGTACTTCCTTAACAGGCTGACATATCATGGAGTGACTTGAACTCACGGTGAGTCAGACAGCTCTGGCTTTCAGAGTCAGACAACAAGCAGAAGTGTCTCTTCTGGCCTGACGGTAAGTCAGCTTAGCTTAGCATGATCCTCATTTTCAGAAACATCTGCTTTTATTTCCTGTGCTCCTTGGAGCTTCATGGTTAAAAGTATTGTCTTCTAGTTCTGCTTATTTGCATTCCTTACATGAGCTCACATGTAGCATTTAACAGCCTACACTTTAAAGCTTCTCAAAAGGATGGATTATTGTATCATTTCTCAATTATACTGACTGCATCATGTCATAAATGTGAAGCATCAGGCTGTTTTTTGTTCCTAACAGATTGTCCTGCTGAATGGAAATGGAAATGGATGTGGCAGCTACAACTTATGAATATGACTACAGTAATTACAGCGATGAGCTGTACACCCCTGTCTTACCATGTACCTTCGATGTGTCAACCAGTTGGGAGCTCACCTATCCTACCTCTTCTACTTTATGTTTCTCTTCAGTGTCTTTGGCAACGGCCTGTCCTGATCATCATTCATCGGTAAGTGGACCAACAAAAACACTACGCCTGATTTAAAAACACTGAGAACACACTGCATCAATATATATATATATATATATATATATATATAATTGTTTGGTTTTTGCAGTTTGAAGCAATGCGGTGTTTGCGTGGCCCCAAAAATTCCTACAGTAGGTCAATATTAAACCATTTGGTCTTAAATCTTTTATAAAACGCACATTTATTACCTGTAAATTACAATATTACAACATATGGGTTTTGTATTAATATCAGCATCATATTTTCTATGTAATTATATAGTGGAGTAATGCTGTCTTGAGCAGAGGATGAAATCTTAACTTCTTAACAACAAAAGCACGTGGCAACCAACACCAGGACTTCAACAAACTCACATGCTGGCACAGATGGTTAAGCTTAGGGGAAAGAAAAGACCCACTGGTAAAAAAAAAATGCCGAATGTTTTGTAGACACATTTTTAGTTGTGGTCAAACCTCAGTGACCAATGTGTTGTGTTTCTCTTGGCTGCTTCACAATAAAAGCGACCTCATCGTTTTCCATGGAATACTTTCAATGTGAAGCAGCAGCAGCAGTGAGAAATGTTCAGTTTATATTAGCGGCAGCTTAATCCAGCTTTCACACAGTTGAGAGACAGTAAGGCTGATATCAAAGTTATCAAATTACAAACAATCCCAGTGGAGCACATGTTGCATCATTTCCTGTGAAGACAATGTAAATCCAGCACAGAAAGGCGGACCCCGCCACTATCAAAACAGTTTTAAAGACAGTTGACAACTATGTCTCAAGAGACCCTTCTACTCAAAGAGATGTGTTCAAATGTTCAAATAAAGGTTTAATAAAACAACAACAGAAAGGAAACAGAATGTAGATTGTAAAAAAAAAGCCAAACATAAAAAACATCAGCAATGGGCCATGACATAATAAAAATCTTATTGATTATACTTTAACCCTTTGAAAACTGATCAAATCAACAAAAGAAACAAAAGAAAAAATGACCTCCAAAATAGCAAGAAATCATTTCAAAGTACAAGAAAATCACCTGAATCTGAAACAGTAAACCAAATGATCTATAAGAAAGTGTTGAAGAAATTATAATAATTCGGGTACTAATTACTTGCAAATTGTGGAAGGTTTCTTAGCTAGTAGACGAGTGCCTTTCTTCCATGTTTTTGAAAGAAATTGCACAAATTTGCTGAGGGTTCAGAGGTTAAAATATGTCTAAATGCATCTGAAAGCAGCACAATATGTGATGTCACTCCAGGTTTCAAATTTGTTAAATTTAATATACACTTTTTCCCCACATCCTTAATTGTCTGATCTCTGCTGCATAGAGTTGGTGCTTTTATGATTCTGTATTTTTAATGCTAATTAAAGTCTATTTTTTGAAGCATATTTATACCATCCTAACTTGTAATCAATGGTGTGGACAAAATATCAGTGTGAAGGATTACATCCATCTACAGAATACTTTTATCTGCACTGTCCACTAAAGCCAGAAAAATCTAAAGAGAGATTTTAAAGGTTTTAGTCCACTTGCTTTATTCAATTCTGACATTTGGCAGCCCGCACGGACAGAGCAGTTTTATGACAGGCTTCAGTTCTAGACCATTTGGGGCACCGGCGGATATGACGGGAGATGTCTTCAGGTTGTCAGAAAAGAGACACCTACTGGGAGAGCATTAAATGAAGTCATACTAGCCTTTTATTCTAGTGTCCACAGAGGAAGGAATACAGTATATATCCAGTAGGTAAAGTTTGTCTCTCTATGCCCCCTGAGTCACCTCCACTCTGTCACTGTCTCCCAGCTCTCCTTTCTCTACCTTTGTCTCCACCACTGCTCTCTCTACTTTTGTGAGCAAACAAATTTTTTCTGGAAACACAAATGACAATGTCAGAGATGAGCTCAGCAAAGTCTCATTGGGCCCTGGACAGAAGGTGTTTATAATTCAGTATATTATATATGGTTGAAGAGATGCTATGTCAGCTGCATGCTGACAGGGTGAGAGCCATTTCTATAGTACCAGTGCTCAGTGCTCAGAAGTTACAGCTGAAAACTGTAAACTGCCCTCATTTTCTTTTTCAACACTGCTTCAGTCCTGCTTTTTCAACCACAGGCAATCCTGAAATTACATTTGATGAACATCATTATTATTCCCAGATGCATTGACCTGTAAGAATGGGGGTTATGATTCACTAAAGCTGGGAATCTTTGCTTCTCGTTTATGTTTGTTGGCTTGCATTTCTGATCTTACATCACAGAATGAATTATGTTTTTTTGGGCCAAAGAATATAAAGAAAATAATTTCTCAATAACAAAAATAGAATGATAATCCACCTCTATAAAATTATTCAGAGTACTTAAAGGGACAGTTCAACCCCCAAACAAAAATACATTTTTTTCCTCTTACCTGTAGAGCTATTTATTGATCTAAATTGTTTTGGATTAGATGGCACTCAGCTCTAGGTGCACAAAGTGCCAAAAAAAACATTTTAAAAACTCAACGGCAATGCCTCTTTCCAGAAATCATGACCCGGTTACTCAAGATAATCCATCAAGCTTGTCGTGAGCAGTTTCATGAAGGAACTATTTTCCTTACACCAAAATACACTTGTCATCTCTATCACTAGCAAAAAGGAAGTATACATCTACTGTTAACTCACCTTGCACTACTAAGCAAGGTAATATTACAGCGAAACAAACAAAATAACAAAAGGTATGTGGATTATCTTGAACAACCAGGTCCTGATCTCTGGAAAAAGCAGCAATTCTCTCATTCTGAAGTTGTAAAAAAGCATGGTTTTCCAGTGACTTTGGCGCAAGATTCCAAAACCAAAAGCGACCTCTCGCAGCTGTATGATATGTTGCCGTACAGCACCTGCCAGGGCAGCGTGATTTGCTGACTGGTGGCATTAAATGAGAATGTGACCAGAAGGGACTGTTGCATCCGCATGCAACACAGCTGAACATTGTCAGGTTGAAACTCTGCCTGTAATAATGTAATGTAAAGAGCACTGAGGTCCCTTTAGGCTGCACGATATGGGCAGTTGTTGAGTGGTCAATTAGACTACAGTGAGCATTACTGATGCAGGTCATTGCCACCTGGTGGCCTCCAGTTGCTGCTCCATCAGCTGTACTTTGTAGCAATACAAAAATGCCCAGTTAGCACTGAAGATGCCCTCCAACAAGTAGGCCAACAGGTAACAGTTACGAGATTTACCGCCAAGTCAATGCTCAAGTAAGGGAAATACAAACGGGAAAATGTGATATAAATATATATATGATATAAATATGATAAATATGACCAATCCCAAATTGCTCTGGATGCTACCCTATTGTTGTGTGTGTGTGTGTGTGTGTGTGTGTGTGTGTGTGTGTGTGTGTCTGTGTGTGTTAATATGACATGTCTACAACTTCCAATGTGCCTTTCTTGCCAAAACCTAACCATCAGTGCCCTAGCTGCCAATTCCTAAGCATGTGCTTTTGTTGATGTCCTGGCACTGTTAATATGTTGATATAACATGTGGACACAGAAGTCCACTGACAAAGCCTTTTTTTTTTTTTTAAATTAAGGCTGGGGCAACGCATGATTACATCGATTCAAGTAATGTACGTCGATGCGTCGCACCGTTTCACACAGCGCGCATAATGAGAGCAATAGATCCATGAATGAGACTGAGCAGTGCAGAGTGTGTTTTTTGTTTCGTCGCTCGTTTATCAAGTTAGAGCGCGCACATGCTCGCCTGAGCAGCACTTGTCAGGCACGTCTGACCTGTGTGTCAGCTGCAGCGCGTCGAGAGAAAATGGTGTCTCACTTTACACTGCAGTTTAAAGTCTCTCTCTGTCACAGAGAAGAGGAAATACAAAGATGTTTGTTTTACCTCAACTTTCTTGCTTTCATTTCAAAACAAAAGCTTTCTGACTGTGTCTGTGGACAGAATGCCATGAGTTGCTGATACAATGTATTTTATTTTGAAACATTTACAGGATAGGCTTGTCAGCTGTGCAGGAGCTTCTATAACTTCATAAATGAGTGGAATATGTGCTTATAAATATTAAAATTCAGCACTCATATCAGCAGGCAGCAGTATGCCTTAAGGCCCAGTTAGGGCTGGACTATTTTATAATTGTTAGAGAAAAGTTGTTTTTAAGTGTTATTCAAATTGCACTAACTTTACTGTAAGATGTTTTGTTGGGCTGCTAGATTTGAGGTTTGTTACTGTAAATAGCGAAACTGTTTTGTTACTCCTAAAAGTGACCTTGAATTTTAAATTGTTTTATCTATTGTGCTGTTGGATTGCTAAATGTAGATTGGACTACATTCCTTTCACTTGAGCGGAAGAAGGTCTTGCATTCATTTTATTTTGGAGAGACTTTATATCAGACTCTAATACACAGATCACCAGTTAAGACTGGGCTTTTTTTTGTTGGGGAATAATTCCCCGCAGTGTATGACAAGTTTTAAAATGTTACTTTTGGTAAATTTGCTGTTATATTAAACGAGTTATAAAAAAAACAATAGTTAGATCAATAAAAAAAAAAATAATCGATAGATCAATCGAAAAAAAATCGATAGATCAATCGATAAAAAAATAATCGTTAGGTGCAGCTCTATTTTAAATGTAAAGCTATGGAAACTTTGTGGACTTCAAGTATTGACAAAGACAGTGTTCCTTCCAGCACAATACACAGCCTCCACTGACCCAGGGAACAGCTGAATTAGCTAAAAGGAAGATGTACTCAGAACAAATTTTACTAGGATTATAGTAATTATCTATGTATTTTTTTTCCTTTATACATAAACGGAACAATGCTACACACAGGTGCTGAACTTAACCACAGTACAAAGCAGTCCAGCAAACAAAGAAATGTGTCTTTACTCGTGTCCAGGAGATGGAAAAAAAAACCCTGCATACTTTTATCTCATTCCCAATTCTTCTTTGTGACAGTTCATCTTCAGATGTGGTCATACTGTTACCCTAATATAGCATTGTGTGGATAAATGATTCTTTTTTTGCCTTACTGGTTTCATGCCAATTGTAGCTTCAGCAGGTTTTTCAAAGCATTAAGAATTCCTCTCAAGTCAGAGTGAAACATCAGTTTCAAAAGTGCTTGCATGACCCGTGAGCATTAAGTCTTTTTCTACATCTAACTTGTGAAATGACCACCTCCTAGGTTTGAGAAGCTGACCACAGTGACCAACATCCTGCTGCTGAACCTGGTTCTGTCCTCCCTGATCTTCATGAGCAGCCTTCCCTTCACGGGAGTCTACCAACAGCTAAGCCGCTGGGTATTCGGCGACGTTATGTGCAAGATTGTCGGCACCGTCTACTATCTGGGATTCTATAGTTCTGTCCTCTTTCTAACTCTGTTGACCTTTGACCGACACCTTGCAGTTGTGTACTCCTTGACCGCGTCCCAGGTGAGGTGTCGTAGCTATGCAGTACTCACCTGTACTGTGGTGTGGCTGGTCAGTGGTCTGGCATGCATCAGACCAATGATTATCCACAAAGCTTTTAAATATTTGGACACAAAGCACTGTCAGGAGTATCCTGGGTTAACTTTATACAATATTGATGTTTCGTTGCTAAGGACAATTGGATTTTACCTTCAGCTTATCCTTTTCTTGATCTTTCCTCTGACTGTTATTATCTACTGCTACACAAGGATTGCTATCACAGTCCTGACATCGAAAATAGTTACCAAGTTCAAGACAGTAAGGTTAATATTTGTCATCGTTCTGATGTTTTTCCTGTGCTGGACCCCATTTAACATAGCAATGCTGATGAATGACAAAGCCGTTGGCTGTGAGGAAAGGAAGAGAACGGCTTATGTTCTTGAAGTCACACGTGTCATGGCCTACACTTACTTTTGTATCAGTCCAATCTTTTACACATTTGTTGGGAAAAAGTTCCAGAACTATTTCAGACAGCTGCTGGTGACTCGCTTCCCAAAGTTAAAGAAGCATGTCTCGGTCAGCCAACAGAGCAGAACTAATATGTCCACAAAAAGTACACGAAATGAGCTAGTATAGGTTTCCCTCTACACTTTGGCATTTTGGTAAATTTGCTAAAAGTTCTCAAGCTGATGACATTTTATGAACTTTAGCTGTCCTGTCCAAATCGAAGCTCCTGTCGTGTCCTTAGTTGAGGTCATGGCACAGATTAAAGCAATTGGAAAGTGTACAGGCGGTAAAGTGTACATTCACACGCAGGTCAAGAGACTCTGAAGTAGTCATTGGTATTGATCAGCATTAATGAAGACACAACACCTGGATAAACGTGCTCATTTTAACTCCTTAGCCAGCAAAGTGCAATGACGTGCCGTCACATACTTCTGTCCGTCTCCACACAAGAAGCGCTAAAACATCAATTCAAATTAGGCTGCACCGAGTTTGAAAAAGACACTGAATAAGTAAGAGCCATATAACCACCATGAAGTTTTCACAGACCTCTGTCCATGCTGCCATTTACTGTTAACACACACACACACACACACACACAAAGAAAGACATACTTGTCTGCAGCACAACTGTGTACATAGCTCAGCTCTACTGGCAAATGGAAAGCAGTCGATGGCCTATTGTTTAAAAAATGTGCATGCACTAATATTGGTAGATAGGGGCTATTACAGAAATGTTTTTTTATTGGACTGTTCAAGCATTCTCTCAAGAGAGTAACAAGGCTTGATCTTGATGGAGCTTTTCTGCTGCAGCCCAGCTGGCAGTCAATATCATGTCAAAAATGTCAGAGACTTTGACTGGCGATATTTTGGCATTATTTTGTCTAATGACATGAGAATTTCATGTTGTGTGGATACTAACATAATATTTTACAGACATTGGGTTTGCTTCTCAGTACCTTACGACCAAATGTTATAAGTCCACCGCAAGGTGACATTCCCATCAGGTGTTTGGAAGATGGATTTTAGTTGCATAACAAAACAACTTAAACAAACAAAATATCAATGTCATCTGTTGTCAGCATTCTATGTCAAATTACTTTATATTTTCCTGACATTGAAATTTGATCACCCAATGGCCATTTCCCAAAGTGTGACTTTCTCCCCTCTATTGACAGGGATCTGTATACTAAGGATTATGCTCAGTGGCACTAGAGTACCCCAGGGATGAGTCCAAAAAAACATGAATGAGTTGGCATTTCAGCACTCTCAGTTCCCTTACCTTGAAGTCAATAGGATTATTTAATGGGTTTTGGTTTGATGCCTACAATTAGGTCTGTGGTGAACATAACCTGAGGAGACTTCCAAATTTTGTTCTACAACATAAAATACATCAGAAAATACCCTAATTATGAACTTTGAAGCTTTAATGTGTCTTACTAAAGGCAGTTGCTTACAAGTTGTTTAATGAAAGTACAAAATATCGTCATATCAAGCCATGCCACACACTGCTTTACAGCCTTGTTTTGGTGGCAATGAGATCGTGGTGTACTTTATCGCCTGATGTTAGCTTATCACTTGTAGTAACTGCATTTAGGCTTCAAAAATCCTAGAAATTGTGTTCATTTGGGAAGATTATCTTGCTGAACAAAACTTCTAAGTATTATGAACATTTGTCTGCCAGAGAGCTAATTTTCTAAATCATCCAAAATCCAATGGAAATATTCCATCTGGTTTTTGACAAGGGGACCAGGGCGACATTAACCTCTATATCTGCCTATAGAAAACCCCTGGGGCATTCAATGTTTTCAACTTCCAGTGCCAACATTTCTACACATGACAGTTATGCTGTAAGAGTGAGGGTGACTATGTCCCCAAGGTCCTATGTTTTCCAGCTCAATGTCCTCTCAATATGACTCATTAGGGAGATCTTTCAAAGCGTTTTATGTTCTCAGCAATGTTTTTTTCCAAGGTCAAACTGTTGAAATCATCCACCCACAGCTATACCCTTCCAGTGTGGTAATCCTTGAAACCTACACCCTTGAACTTGTGAGCAGACACTGATATTTCCACAGTGGCTGAATTGATGTTTAACATTCAAATTGATTTTTGTCTATATCCCTTGGTTCTCTTGCAATTGAAACTGTGAAGCTAGCCATTACCAAGCTCTTACAATTTTAGGTCATATCACAGGCAGGCCTCTGGTAACATAGGTTCTTTGGAACATGGGAATGACCTCATGTGTGTCAGGTTTTTAATTATTATTATTATTCCTACCAGCCATGCACTCTAGTGACACACATGAAAGAGGTGCTATTTACCCCCATCCACCACACAAAAGGGCACACCCTCACTCTTTACTTCTGCTTAGCTACAACAGGCACACAATACTTCTTGTAATGGCACTGAATGTTGGCACATGAAATTGATGATAAGCTGAAGAAGTCGACCTATAACAGTATTTAAAGTAAAGGTAGATTTGTGGTTCTACCAACGTCGCAGCTAATGTACACCATTTAAAAATGGAACTACACACTGTGGCTAAAGAGATACAACATTGAGATCGCAGGTCAGCTTGGGTTGCTTGTGTTTTCTCCTAAAAGTCTCCACTGCCATATTAGATTTTTAACAGACACAATAAGGAAGTTGAACAAAAACCGACAAATGTAACAATCCGTATATAGAGTACTTCTCCAAAAGAATGAACCAACTGTGCACTGTCCAGTAATTTTTCACATGGCTCTGTGGCTTTATTTGTTTTCACTTTATCCAAGTTTTAATTGTATACTGTTTCTAATGTACTTGCTTTTTAAAGATTTTACCTTTTAATGAATCATGTTTTTTGTATAGTTCCAATTAAATTATGTAAATTATGATTATGATTATGATAAAATGTGATGATTCATTAATTGTTCAGTCAAGTTTTAATTAAGCTCATATTATATGGAAAAGAACATGGTGAGGAACCTGCACCAGAAAAGGGAGTTATAAGCTTGATGGTTTGCTGGTTTTTGTTTGAGTTTGCTCTTGTATTTGCCTGTGTGAAATCTAGGCTGTTATATAAGATATAACATTAAATCAAACCTTTCAATCTGCATGTTTTCAAGTTTCACATCCTTTTAAGTTTTTCCAGAGTACACACATTTCTTCATGAGCATTGCTTAAGGGTTCAAATACATTATATAAAGAGGACACAACCTCCTGATTACTGATATGGACTGTTTCCCCCTACAGAAACAAGAACTAAAGTAAAGAGCTAGAAGAACCTTCGTGAACAGGACTTAAGGCCTTGACATACATACTGTGTAATTTATTTTCCGCAACCCGCCTTATGATGATTTTTAATTTTCAGCTTTGAGACCTGAGAAAATTGACTTAAAGTATTTCAAAAACAGAGGTTAAAAGGGCAATGAACAACTAATAAAGAAATGAAACCCCAAAATTAGCATTTTTTTTAAAGGACACAAAAATTAGCTGAAAATTTAAAAAAAAAAAAAAAAAAACAAAAAAAAACCTGAAAAAACCATATAAAACTACTTGAAAATAATAACAATTCTGTAAAACAATAGTGCAATAATAAATCTATTTTTTGGACAAAGCTTCTTTAATTTTTTTTCCAAATCTACCAATTTCATGCAATTTGAAAAACAGTTCTTGCCAAATTGCTCATTGCCTTTTGTCCCACATTGACAAGAAAGTGACGTCAGTCCATGTTTCAAAGCCTTTAAGAGTCAGTTCACACATTACAAAAAACACATGGAGTGGTACAAGGGTTCCTACAGCTTTAAACAAGTTAGATTTAGGATTTTTTATTATTTGCTTTTTTTTCCAGGTAATGTTTTCTAACTTTTGGGCCATGGTTTGCTTAGTTGCTCATTGTCTTTCCCCCACTTTTTTTTTTAAAGAAATCTAGCCAATTTGCTCAGGTTTCAAAAGGGCTAAATCAATTTATTTTTCATATTTTGCTCAAAAAACATAGCCTTTTTTAATTGTACTGTCATGACCTCAGTACCTTTATGGTACAGAGGTTATGACATGACAGCAATCTTCAAGATATAGCAAAACTTGGACAGATAAAATTAAACTACGAGCCATCCCTAAGAAAGTGCAAGCGTATCTCATCTAAATTACCCAGAATTAGAAATTTCGGATCTGCTCTTTATCTTAATATCCGACCACAGATATAGCCTGCACATGAACATACTGACACCAATCATTAGAAAGCTTATTATTTCACCATCCAGAGTTGTCAAAACCATTATTCGTCATTTATTAGATTCTCCTAGTTTGGTCCTAAAATGGGTTCTGATTTAAACCTGTGCCGGACTACCCTGCTGACTAAAAGCCTAATTTTTTTCTTCTGTGGCACTGCTAAATTTCAACCTGTATGCTGCTCTGTGATAAATTGTGACCCAGGCTTAAATTTCTGCCATTCTTTCCACTGCAGGAGAGAGGGAGGGGGGAAAAAATCAAGCTGTCAGGAGTGAATAGGGGCTTCAGCCGAAAGTAATGCTTTCAGATAAGAGGTCTTTCTCTCCATTTTTCTCTGATATTTCATGAGTAAAGTCAAGGCCAAAGCTAGAGACTGACATTATTGCACTGTAGATAATAAGATTAAACATGTTTTTGCAAATGGGAGGAAAAGAGGAAGCAGAGTTTTATGCAACAGAAATTCAATAGAATCTGTGGGAGGTGAAAAAATTTTTTTTTAGTGATAAAGAGGACAGGTTTACACAAGCACACCCATGTTGTCATATTAACTTGTATAATCCTTTATATATTTGCAGCAGTATGAGGGATTGAAAATAGCAGGTCAGATACTGAGTGTGACCTGCATGTTAACAACAATAAGCCACCGGCTCACTGTTACAGCAGCTTCTTACGAGCTGCTAGGGAGGTTTTTATATCATTAATCATATCAGTCATCCAGAGGGGTCAGTGTGCTATGCTACAACAGCTGCAGCATAAATCTGCAGAGGTCACACACTATGAAAACGAGGAACGATGTCTTATAACTAAAGGTGCAAAAGAATTATCAGGAAAATGTAAATCTAAAGTATCTCAAGTAAAAGTATTCAATGCAGAGAAATGGTGCATTGGAGTATCATAGATTAGATTATTACTTGCCCATTACTATAAAAGACACATTTAACTCTAGTTATTGGTTGAGGTGGAACTAGTTTTTAACTATTTTCTATTGGGCTGCAACCACTGACTATTTTCATTATGTGACATTCTGCTGATTATTCCTTCTATAACATTGCCCATCAATTACCAAGAGCTCAAAGTGATGTCTTCAAAACAATCACAGGGGAAAATGAGAGAACAAATATTTTTTTTTACAACTGTTTTTAGTGTCCGGTATGTTATGGATCAGCTTGTCGAACATATGAGTACTCATGACAATGTGATTTTTCCCATTTGCCCACTTGCTTTTATAGTGGGGTACTGCCTGCAGCACTGAATAAACAAGAAGCTATTCAGCCAATGGTGCATTCATATGGGATGGCTGTTCTCCCATCTTCAACTTCTTCATGTGCTTTAATGTGTTTAGCATCGGCTCTACAGAGAAGATGTGCTGTATTTTAAAAGTTTAAACAACAAATTGATAACAAAGACTAAAGGAAACGCATTAGGTGATCCATTAAATTTGATCGGAAAGTCATTTTTTCAGATTTTTACAACACCACAACATTGCAGGTTGAGGCAGTGGGAGTATCTGGTGCATTCCAACATGTTGTCATTACAAGTCATCACTTATTGCTGCTTTGCAGTGGACTTCCACATCTACACATAAGTAGGCATCCTTCTGCGTCTGCTATTGACTTTCTGGGATGCTGCTGATGCAAACACCAGACTTCCACATGAAAGTCCGGGGTTTGTTGGGTGAATCCACCACCCCTCCTGCCTGCCCTAGAGGCCCCCTTGGGCTCCGTATATTAAATCGTTACCCACAGGCTTTCAACGTGATACCATCCTGCTGAATTGCATGTGGACACGACGGGTTCCATCTCAAGTGAAGCCACCCATATAATGCAGACCCGCCTGGTGCAGTCCAGCGCAGCATGGTATCACTGTGACCGGTTCTGTCCGGCTGCATTCTGACCTGACGCCATCCAGTGGCATTTCATGTGGACACAATTGGTGGCTTTTGGCCTTGGGATCTTCCACCAAAGGCACTGTCAAAGCGGTGGCATTTGAGGACTTCAGAATGCTGTACATCTCTGTTTGGACCATTCCTATTCAACTTATATATAGGAACATTATTAGAAATAACTGTAAACTTCCATTGTTATGCAGATGATACGTAATTATATCTATAAATCAAAGCCAGAACAAACCAGTCTGTTATCTAAACATCAAGGATGTCTTCAGGACATAAAAACCTGGCTGACCTGCAATTTCCTGATGTTAAACTCAGACAAAAATAATGGTATTGTACTTTCTCTGATATTAACCAGGCCTCTGTTGATCTCTTCCATACACACACAACATGATTGGCACGTCTCTTTGTCCTGGGTGATGGATTCCTTCTCAGTTGCTCTTCCTGAAGTTTCTACCATTTCTATTTGTGATATTGGGCTTTAGAAATTATGTTGAAATGAATTGAATCTACTACTTGACCCTCAAAGAACAACAGATCATCTCTGAATCATCCACTGAGCTTAGAAAAGCCTACCTACACATAAGTGGGACGTGGAGTCAATGCACCAAAATGCCACTTGTGTATGTACTGACAACAAAAATGTATAAACACTAGAAAGGTTCGATACAATCAAAGAAACTGAATCTGCGAAAAGAATCAGTCTGCCCTACCATACTTCAAAAGTATGGTTTGGTGTGACCAACCTAAAAACCCTTCAGTTAACTATAACAAAAAAAACAAACAAAAAAAAAAACCCTCAACAAATCACACTCCAGCAGCTGAAGCCAGGAAATGTTCAGTAATTACAACGAATATTTGACTTTTTAAAAGTCATTGACTAATTTTCTAAGACAAATAAACAAAAGACTCATCAAGTAAGTAATCTTTATCTAATATTCTGTTGGTTAGTTTACTTCAAATTCTTAAAGGCTTCTGTGTATGCTAACTTTGGTTTGGTATCAAAGACAAAAGTGTTTAAGACTCATGTTTATTCGGGAAAGTGTAGTAGTCTCTCCCCTCGTTTCCTTGTATCTCCACAACAAAGGTGATGAGTGCAACGTTTGTACAAACCACAGAGATACAAATTTCTGCAAAACAAGACAGTTTGAAATAAACTAAGATTTTAAAGAAGAATTAAAAGCACTTTGGTGAAGTGACTGAATAAATGTGCTCAGTATATCCACTTCCAGTCAGGCACTGGTGTATCTGCCTGTTTGTGAACACTGTTCTATGTTTAAAGGTTTCATTGAAGATGTGGTGTGAGCTGCCTGAGAAGTAGGGCTTCTTATCTGGTTCAAATCAAACTCTGGTGCGGTTGTTTGCAGTGCAGAAACAAAGCAGATAAACCACAGTGTGGTGTGATAGCAGATGTCTGGTTTTAGCAAGAATTTGTGTTGTTTAATCTGATCAAAAACTGTCATGACAGCAATACCCTTAACGAATTACATGGGTATGGGGGTATCGACAATGATTCCAAAAACTAGAAAGTGAAAAAAAATCAAAACAGAGGTGTTGTCTGTATTTTATCAGTTGTTTGTGAAAATGATGAAAATACCGTTTTAACAGGTAAATACAGTTCTGATCTGATTTTCGAATAATAAAGTCAACTAAGTCCATTTCTGTGTTTTGTTGTTTGAAGGGAAACTCCAGTGATTTTACAAATTAATGTGTAAAAAACTTGTGGTTTCGAGGGGAGCTTTGTGAAGTCTGATAAATGTCCTCAAGTCACTTAATGTCACTTACATTGGCATGGGTTAGAGCTGAAGTCATCGGGGGAAAAAAGACTTTTGCATCGTTTTCTCTTTCAAAGACTGACAACAGTGCATTTCTCAAAGATGGTTCATTTCTTTTTTATTTTTTAATTTTATATATTTTTTAATTCATTATTATTCATTTTCTATTCATTTTTACTGTCACCAATGTTTTGCAAAAGTTCATATTTAGCAGATTTCATAAAAGGGTGTGATGTTTTTTCAGGAGAATTATATAATACCAAAAATAAGTCCAATGAGTCCAGTTAGAGTCCAATCTTTCAAAATTGTCATTTCTGCAGAAAAAGTAGCTTTACTTTCTTACTTACATCCATTCTTCCTTCTCTTTTTTAATCAGAGGAAGGTTGCAACATGAGACGACCAAACCTCAGAGAAATGCACCAAAATATATGGCCACAGTGTATGCACGGCAGTCACTGTCACACGCTTTGTTGAGCCTCTAAAAGAGTCCAAGGCAACATCATCTAACATGAGGCGATACAGCACAATAAGCCATCACAGCGCTGCCTCCTCTGCCCCCAGTCAGCCAGCATGTAACCCCCCCAGCATGCACTCAGTTAACCAGTCAGCTAACCAGTCAACCAGTTCTCCTGCAGCCTGTCAGCTCTCCAAGCAGTGACCCCATCTTCCTCCACAACTCAGGAAACCCCCCACAATGAAGATGACCTCAGCACTATAAATGCTATATCTACAGTATATCAACCGACATATCATCGACATGGTTGATGAGATAGGATGAAAAACTTGGTGTGTCCCTGGGAAAATAGTTGCATAAGGTTAAGAGTGAGAGTGTGACATGCAAACATCAATCTTAACCCTTTGAAACACAAGCAAATTGGCTAGATTTTTTTTTAAAACATAGAAAGAATTTTTAAGAAATTTGTAAAAACTGAAAAAGAAAATGGCCGGAAAATTTGTACAAAAAATAAATAAATAATTAAATAAATAATAATAATGAGTAAATAAATAAAATTTTAAAAGGGGAAAAAAGGAGGGAAAAAAGGAAAACAAGACATGGGAAATGTACTTTAAAACTTCTAATAATTATTTTAAAAAATTATAATTCTAATTCTAATAATTTTATTATATAGATTTTTTTCCCCTTGACATTTTCCAGAAGATTTTTTTCCTAGCAGATTATAAAAATATTCTGCAAATTTCTTACTTTAAGCAATGAAACAATTTGCTCAAGTTTCAAAGGTTAAAAAGGAAGAAGAAGCAGCACAACAAAAGTTATGTCACCTTTGGTTTCAAAAGGTTAACTGAAATCTCTTTTGGGATAACGCTTGTTTCACATCATCTACACTTACTGACCAAAACATATGTGGGGTTTCCTTATACATCTGACTACTGCTTTTTAAGGAAAAGCTTTAAACAAGGCGTCTTGGTGCTTAACTCAGCCACTTATTCTGATATTTGATCTGTGCATGTTTCCTGAACATCAGCATGCATGTAGTAATTGCAACGTCAAGGACACATACAAAACACACCTGAACTTTCTTTCAATGAATCTGCTGCTGTTGTACAAAATGTGTTGTGTTATGACAACCGGCTCGCACTCTTTCCCTGTGTAAAACAGGAAGCAAGAAAAGAAGAAAGGAAATTTAACTATTTGGCCAAAATGTTGTAAAACTTTGCTCTCTGAGGAGATAGGCAGAAGAAAGAGATCTCTCTTGCTTCACCTTCATGCTGTGTTTCATTTTTACTTTTTAATAGAAGTGTCAAGGAGCTCTCAGGGGTCCTCCACTTGTGGGGAATGAGAATTAATTGGAGGATTAGAGCTACATGCACCCTCTACCCTGTCTTGACTTATAACATGGCTTTAGGGTCTGCAGTACTGCTGCTCCTGACTGCTGACTGTGCCTGAGAGAGAGAGAAAGAGTGTGTGTGTGTGTGTGTGTGTGTGTGTGAGAGAGAGACAGAGGGGGAGATAGAGAGCAAGAGAGAGAAGAAGACAGAGTATGAGAGAAAGACAGAATAAAGAGCGCCCTGGTTAGTCCCTGTGTATTTTGTGTATTGATTAAGTGGTCAATAGCAGGGTTTCCATTACAGATTTGCACAAAACTAAGGCGATATTTTCGAAATTTCCATAAAGCAAAACGACAAAATGACTATATTTCCACTAATTAATATTCTGCGACTTCTCTGGCGATAACATTCCAAGAAGCATGGCGATGGATGTTCTAAACATCAGCGGGTTTATTTCTATTGCAGCCACCACACTGGCCTCATAATTCCCAACTGAAGGCGACATAGGCGTGTTATGTGAGCGATAATGGAACGGCAAGGGCCTTATACGTGGGAGCGGTCACATATGAGGGCTTTCTGGGAGGTGATAGTCCACGATTTCACGGAGGAATTGTGGATTAAAAACTTCCGGATGATCCGCTCAAACTTTTGAAGAGTTATGTGATGCAATAACAGCTCTTGTAGCTCCTGCTGCATCATGAGGGAGCCAGTTCTTACCCACAAGCATTGACATTCAGGCATTTTTTACACTTGCTTAATTTGCGTTAATGGAAACCCATCTACTTTTACTGTATTGACATGACTGTAATATTTTTGTCTGTGTGTGTGAATCCCAGTGATAGATGTGTCTCCTTTAAACTGCTGGTGCCTAGTACTTACAAGACTGTGAAGCAAGTAGTCTTAATATTTGTATGCAAGGCATTTTGATAAGCACCATCCAGGCGAGGAAGTAACAAATTACATTTGCTGTTGTCACAAAGTCATATCTTGGGTACTTGTGCTTTTTTTGAGTATTTAAAAAACTGTCACTACTACTTCTATTTAAGTATTTTTATCTTAAGTATTGTGCTCCACTCTTGCACACTACATTTTCACTACATGAGCAAGTCCTGACAATCTGTGTGAGAATGGAACAAAAGGTGGAAGTCAATCAGCATCTGCTGCTGGTGTTTCTGCACAGCTCCATGTCTGCTGAGGTGATGCATTCAGTAAAATGTATCACTATCTGTACCCCTGATGAAGGAAAATCCTAACATGGGAAGCTTTGTTCAATCTCTTACTCTTGTGATCAACATGATCTGAAACTCAGTTCTCAAATTGTTTTCTAATGAATAATAATACATATAGTAACTTCTGATTAACCCATATCACTTTCAGGCTAAAGATCACAGCTTCCAGTTAGGTCCCAAGCACACCCCACCCATTTCAACTTCAACCCTCGCTGCTCTGAGAACAGATGAGGATACAGATAATGTAGTTGGTTTAACAGATAAAGATACAGATGGAGACAATGGTGTACTCACTCATCCCCAATTACTGTAGTGTCTGCAGAAGTAATACTGTAATGTTTTTTTTTCATGTATTAGTAGTATTACCGTGTTATTTTAAAACAGGATAACTATCACTAACTATAACTAACTATAGAATATACAGGTGTGTCGTTTGAAAGCTAAACGTTAAAAAAAAAGTTTTGAAAAATCACCAACCACTGATTCATTTTTTTAACGTAATAGCGTGTGCACATCTCTACACATAGCACACTGGAAAATAGTCTAACTTACACTAGCTGACAGCAGCAGGGACGCAACCTGTGTGGACAAGAAAAAAAAGAAGAAAGGCAAGCAAGGCTCTCTACACATGCTCGTAGTCGCTGTGCTGGCCTCTCTCGGTAGTTAGGGATAGGGCCTGTTCGTTATTTATAAGAGGGGAGGAGATGCTGCAAAACGAGTATTTTTTTTTTATTTTTTATTTTAATTAAGCTCTGAGGAGGGACTTGTGTTTTAATTTTGGCTAAGGTGAGGTACATAAAATTTGAAAAGGTAGCATTTCGTATATATTTTAAATAAAAAGCCTCGTCCCACCACCCCCCTCCTCTGATAGCTACAGTACAGTCCCACACCGCTGGCATGGAAGAGATGTCAAGTTCACACCTTTATATCTGTCCAAGCAATGGCTAGCAGAGCCATTAATCATAAGCACTACCAGTTTACATGCACAGCTGTCAATCATGACACCACACCCCTCCTTATAGCATCAAATAACTAATTAAACTGAAATGTATCCAAATAACAAACACTTGGTCAAACATCAGTAAGAAAAGAACTACCCAAAATGACAGAAACCAACTTTTATTTGGCATTTACTTTCATTTTTTAGTTTGGCCCATGTCCCATTCACTACCATGGAGGGGTTGGCTTTATGATCTTTACTGCAGCCAGCCACCAGGGGGCAATCAAGATGTTTTGGCTTCACTTTCGGGGAGCTGTGACATCATCCATCGTTTTTATGTAGTCTATGATAACAAGACCTGCTAGTTTCCAAGGTTCACAGCAGACGAGAATGAGTGTAAGTGCACGAATAGAAAGATGTTGCTTTACTCCTAATTTCCACCAGATCCGTGTGCGGTCCGGCTCTACTCCGTCACGGCAGACGGAGTAAATAGATTGCACTCTTGTCTATGTGTGGATTTCCACTGGCTCTGCTGCGTTGTGGATCAACTCTGTCTCAGCTCCGGCAGTCCAGAGGCTTGAGGATCAGATACGCAAGCCTCCTATTTTGCTGGAAGCCGGATCACTCCGCATAAATTCAGACGAAAATTTACACAGAGCTGACAGGAAATCAGACAGCGATACAACATTAAAACATCCGCTTACTTTTCACAATAAAACGCTTCACTACATCAACAAAACGTCAAAATGAGCAGATCCAGGCCTGTATTAACAGGTCAGACGTTTTCGGAGGTCATTAGCGGCAACACGGGTAAGGAAAAGCTAATTATGGAGGTGTAAAACCACAAAATTATTTATGATAGCACACATCCTTTTATATGGACAACCATGGAAAGGAAATGGCATGGAGCAACTTATTGGGAGTTATGGGAGTGAGTCAATATCACCATAAGTAATCCACAGAGTGAAAAGTTAGTAGAAAGTTATTACTTTTTCTTCTGTAATGATATACTGCGCTTGATTCTGTAATGACCGCGAGAACTCTTCGATCTCGCCAATCCAGCTGATCCGGCGGTGCTGCACCATGCTGGAATCAAAACGCAATCGGTGGATATTGACCGATGACACAGCACGGAGCAAAACCGCAGTGGAGCCATAACGCAACGTACATGCAAGCGTTGGAAATCCGGCATTAGGAATGCAGCTTGCAGAGAGGGGAAGCATGTCAGCCCTCAACATGAACCAACAGATATTCTTGCCATGGCTTTCACACTATACTACTGACCTACAAATAAAAATGATGCAAACAAAGCTGGTCTCAGGAAATGGCTTTAGAAATACAAATTTAGGGAGAAGGGAATGCATTCAACACATTGCATTCCTCCTTCCCACTCATCCCTTTTGGGTATTTTAACATTGATGTCATGTTTCACTTTAAATGTGAACAAAAATTGATATCTAATACGTGAATTAATAACAACATTTTTTACAGTTGGCCAAACATTGACTTTTGCTCGCCATGTTTATGCATTTATGACGTCAAGTCGGCAACTCGTGATATAAAATTAACGCTGTCAATGTTAGTATACTCTCCTGACATGCTTTACAGTTCAAAGTTTGCTTGCTTGTTACAGCTAATAGATGCAGATACTAAAATGTGCAACTACTAAAAGAAAATGATAGCTATTAGGAACAAAAATAATGAATATATTATTTTTTGTCAACTCTTGACACTGTTTCCATGCTTTCTGCCATTTCTGCTGCCCTGAAACGTCACACAAATCAAGACTCTGCAACTCGGGTAACATCAAAATTTCCCATTTTCCCACTTGTAATTACTTTGGAGGGCTGTCCATGTACTCGTAACTCATAAATACGGTAAATACAGTGAATATGATATTTCTGAGTACGGAGGTTATTTTTAGGCAATTAAAGTTAGGTTTAGGAAAAGACACATGGCAAGGACGTAGGCCTACCTCAAAATGAATCAAAGTTTCAAATATGCATCTGAAGGGTAAAGTCCCAGGGGAAAGTATGTATTTTTGTGACCCCTCCACCACCCCAACCTGCCACATTACAAGGCTGCTCAGGAGTTCTTTTTTGTATACTCCTGTCAGCGCATTGGCCATGTGATCAAAGCATCTCAAAATATGTGGCATGTGTACAAATTTAAATGTATTACTTTTTGCAGAAAAACGAAACAGTTGCTGAGGACAGCTTGATAACATTACAGTCCGCCACAGCCGTGGAGATGTGAGCTACGATTCAAGCACAAGAAGAAGAGTGCAGCATGTGCGGTAGATCAGACAGCAGGATCATTGTCTGCTTGTCCTTTGACAAACTTCTCTGTGCTTTTTTCACAGTGTCCAAAGCAAAGCGCTTCCTCAAGGATTCTTTCATTTCATTTGTTTCACATCATGAAGTGAATTCTTGAAGTTTTTGTATTTGCTAATCGCACTCAGTGGTAAAGCTTTAACACTTTTAAAACGTCTGGCCTTATTAAGATACAAAAACTACTTTTCATTATTTGTTATACAGTAAAAGATTAATGGCGAATAAAGTGATTATTTCCATAATCTTTGGAGAGAGTTGCAATCATCTGAAAATGATGGGAAAAATGTAAATCAATGTCAAAGACAAATAAAAAAAAGTATTGGGAGAGAACATAAAAACTTGTAAACTATATTTTGACTGAAATAAACAGAACATACAGGTCAACAACATGGACTACTGTTATGCTGCAGGAGTACTTCGGAAAGTTTCTCCTGATGTTGATAGTTTCTCTTGTTGTGAAGACTGGTTGGAATTCCTTATGACTGTGAGAAGTGGACCACCTCAGCAACTACAGCCAAAAAAGGAAGAGATGGTAAAAAGATTTTGGAACAAGCAACCATGACATCTGAAGAATGTGGTACACCAAGCCATCAACAAAAGCTTCCTGCTGCTTTGCTCTAACGTCCCCGTGTTCTGGCCAAAAAGTTGTAGAGGAACACAGCAAACCGACTGCAAACAAGCATTTATGCTCTGCGCCTGTGTGTGACGAGATATCTTTCCGTACCAGCAGACAGCGGTTGACTATAAGTCATTCAAAACAGGGAAACGGATGACCACAATGACACTAGTCAGCCAGTTAGCACATTAACAGCCCAACCCAGTGTTGAAAGAACAAGTATATTCACTAACAACAACTCAAACGCTAAAAAATGTTTCAGCTGATACACTCAGTGGCTAAAGAAACACAATAATACCTCACACAAGTGTGTTTCAACCTCACTCCTTCTTGACTTGCTATTTGTGTACATTTCCCACTTCGGTTTGTTTGCTCTGAGCAGAACGGCCAATCAGAGTGATTTCAGTCAACGATGAGCTCCACAGCCCCTGCTGCAGTTCAACATGCTGAATCGACAGGGAAAAAAAGCCAACAAGGGCCAACGATGCAGGATACACAAGGACCGCAGATAATCAGCAGTCGGCCTTAGGTGGGCGAACAACAAAAACTGAACGGAGGTGACCACATTTGGACAAATTTAAATGAGTACAGTTGTCGTGAACTGCAATATTAGCTATGGAGATCAAAACTTCCTCGGTACCAGGCTGTAAACATGCTCATCTCTGATGTTAAGTTGGGGATTTTAACATGGAAGTCTATGGGGATTGACTCACATTTGAAGCCAGTCTCAACTGGCCATTAGAGGAACTGCAGTTTTTCTTTAGTGATGGCTTCATTTTTTTGCCAAGTTACTGCTGAGGTGAAAAGACTGAAGATGCTTATATGCTGGGACGAACTTTGAGTAAAAAAAAAGAAGTGTGTCACTTATGTGATTTAAATGACTGGATTGTGACTCCTTTCAGGCTCACAGCAGCAGTGTGGAAAGCTGAGTAAATTCTTGGACTGGTCAGTCCTGATAAAGTACAGCTGGTGGAAAAGCTGGCTATTAGAATGAGTTGATCGCAGATAGACTTTTTATTTCAAATAAATCCTTTCAGAAGTATTTACGCCTCTGAAACATGATCAAATTGGTTTGTTTTCTTTGTAAAACATGGGGGAAAGGTCAATGATCAAGAAATGTACCACACATTGCATTTTTTTTACATAAAGGCTAGTGAAAAGTATACACACTCTTCCCATGTTTTTGAAAGAAATCAACTCACTCTGCTCAGGTTTTAAAGGGTTAATAAACTGACAGGTAGTTTAAAGTCTCCAGTTAACCTCCGCTGCATGACTTATGTACATTAAGACACCCTGACCAAGAATCACGGCTGAGCTTCTCTCCGATTTAGTTTCATGTGCAGTGAAGTTGATGGTGAGATTCCTGTTCAAACATGATAGCTAACAACTCATTTTCATTGGTACAGCTTTTTCAGTCTCCCACTGTATTTGGCATGTTCGATTGTTATGATATGTTTCAGTTCCAGTTTGTTGATGCAATTACAATTCATTAAATTCATCTCAGTGGACATTTCAGCTGCGAAGACTTAATTTCAGTGCTCTGCAGTAACATTCACCACCATTTTTCCCATTGATAAGCACTTAGCCTCAGATTGCAATCTGTGCACATCAGTGAGATATTCATGCCATGTGGCTTGATTTTATCTGCTTTGGAAATCTCACTGAGTGCTTTGGCACGCCTGCAATAAATAGGCAAGATTTGTTTGTGTGTGCTGCAGTCATCTGTGTGTGAACATGATCAAAGATAAACGATCATTCCCACTGCTGTGCTGTGTCCCATTTTGTGGGCCACCTCCCTTGAAGTCTGCATTTCAAGACAAAATAAATCAGAATGAGTCGACAAGGCTGTTTCATTACACAGGCTCCGTCTCATGCACTACGAAGTGCAGAATTCTTTTGCCCAAACTAGAAGGACACAAATGGCTCAGCCCTCAGTCATCAGAAAGTCCACCGTGGGTTTGCCACATATATTTTTAAGAGCTGGGGGGGAGGGGAATCTGGACAATACTTTGGTCTAGGAATGCTTTTAAAGAATTGGGAATTGAAACACGCAAAAGCAGGAGGACGGAAACACACTTAGTTAAAATGAACCTTTGAAATGATATAAAGCCATTAGATTGCACTAAAATCATTTGTTATTCCATCTCTAAAAACACAAATAATATCTGTCACAAAAGTCCAAAAGAGGGGTCAGGGAAGCAAAAAGGAAAATAAAGCATATACTTGGGTCATGGGCAGGCTCCAGCCTCTCCCAGCATGCAGTGCATGGTGACCTCAAGCTTTTTTCAACCTGGACTCCTTTTTCCAACACATTCTCATCCCAACTCATCATATGGTGCCCCTTTGTCAGTGACTTCCATGTCTACTTGTTACATATATTGTTAACAGGAGCACATGGCAACCAATGCGGACCGTCACAATGGTTAGGATGAGGAAACAAAGTCACAGATGTCTAGGTTTAGGCACAAGAGCCACAGTGTAAGGTGTAGAAAAATATCCCTAACACCCACTCTGAAATCCAACACCAGACGACGTCCTTCAGTGTTTCATGTGCCCAGTTCGTCTGGCTGTGTTTTCCAGTGACACCGTTCAGCCGTGTTCCAGGTGGAAGTTCAGAATGAGCTGCTTTTTCCCATGTTATTGTGTCTAAGTGACTAATGGAAACAAGTTTTTAAAACCGATCCAGTACTGAGGGACACGCCTGCAGTCAGCAGCCGTGAAACAGCCTGCAGTGTAATCATTTGGGGAAATTATGTACCATCAATTAATGTCCGCTAAAAGTGTTTTGGCAACTAACAGGCTCTTATTGTTATTACAGGTGTCTGGCAACATTATTGAAAGGATCTCTACACACACAGACCTTTTTGTTTAACCAGAAACAGCCCAGCTAAACCCACCAGACTACATTTAAATAAATCCATCATGAGACGCACTTTATTCAAAGTCAACAGAAACGCCTGTGGACAGCTGGACGGCACCTGCCGTGGCAGCATATACGCGAACAGGCGGCGCATGATGAGAACACCTGGAAACGGTCTCGTCCACGTGATATGCCACTGGACAGCAACAGGTTGAATGCTGCCGATAACTACATAATATATGGAGTGTGAAGGTACATATAGGGCATGAAAGAGGGGTGGCCCCCCACAAACAAAGGGCTTTCATGAGGGACATCCCCTCTGAATGTGTTATTTTTTTTCAACACCTTATCATGTGCTTCCTTCGAATAAACCTTTTCCATGCTCTTGTTCCCTAATCCTAACCATCTGTCCCGGCAGGTGCAGCTGTTTATATCCCAGTGTGGGTTGCCATGTGCTGTAGTATGTGGGGTCCCTGTAAAGTGGATGGGGTGGTGGATGTGTCCAACAAAGCCCAAACTTATTAACTATATATATATCGCACATACCCTGCACATACCCTGTTTTATGCACTTTTACTATTTTGACTTCTGTTGTTTAATATTTCTTTTATATTTATATTTCTTTTAATTATTTTTCACCTCTGCAACTTATTTCCATAGTTATGGTATCCATGTGCTATATAATGATTTCTTAAAATGTATTTTTAGGTTTATAAATAATTATATTTAGGTATATTGTTGGCTTTTAATTTTAGCACTCTTGCATATAAAGCACTTTGAGGCGCATTTTATGTATGAAAGGTGCTATACAAGTAAAGAGTATTAATATAAATATATATTCTTTCAAAGTTAAGAAAACATGCATGTTTTAAAAGCTCCGTCATACCCCTTCAGTAAAAGAACTAATGAAACTGTTCACATTCTGCATCGCCCTCAGTATATCTGTCGACAAAAGAGGAAGCAAGGACATCCTGTTTGGTATGTCAAATTCCTCTGTCCACACATCTCTTTATCACATTTCTTTCTAATCACCACTGGAAGAGGCTAAAACAAGGAAGAGGTGTAAGAGAGGAAGGTGATGACCTCATTGGGCAACAGGTCAGTTCACAAATACACAACAATGGATTTTAAGGTCAAGATCTCTTCTTTGGACACACATTGAATAGACAATGGTCATGTGTCCTATTAAACAGAGAAACAGTGAGTTGAGTGGACATAAAGACTCAGGCTTGAACGTCTTCCTTGGCCTATAGTTTTTTTGTAAGCTATTGTCTGTCCATCCCAGGCTGAACAGGTACTCCTTGCAGATACTTTGTATCCACTACATCATTACTGAAGATCCAAGACAAATAGTTCCATGATTCATAGGGGGAGTAAATAATGACCCTGTCACCTTGTGTCCAGACAAGGGTTTATAATGACAACGGCGGAATCTGTCTGTCTGTGTTTACATGCCTGTTTCTTTGTCTCTGGTGTATCACCCTTGCAGAAGGAAAGATTTGTCATCTTCTGAAATGAGTTTCTGTTGACTTACTCCTCCACTTCTCCCCTATTACTCTCGCTGCATCAACTGCAGGCATTCTGTCGTTTGTGTTCCTTGAAAATGAAATGGAAAACACTTTATGTTCATTCTGAATTTATTTCAGGCCTTGCCAGTTCCTCTGTTGACTCGCTGAAGTAAATAGTCCTATTTTCTCACTTTTCTATTTTATGGAAGTTACCTTGAAATCCTGTTCTTTCTAATGACTGATTTCACAGAATAGAGAGGGTACATGTTAAACACTTGACTGCATCTTGCATAGAACTGTAAAGCACTTGCCTTTATAGCGTCATAAAAACCAAGACACCAAAACAATTCATTCTATTTTTGACACAATCAGTTTTTTTTCTCAGAGGACATACTTAGGCTTTCATTTTTTATATAAGCACTGCAGTGTTTAACCATCACTAACACTTTAAAGCAAGTCTGTAACTTCTGCTGAAATGTGTCCAGTGGCAATTACTAGATATTGGTAAATGCTAAAAAAATACTGAAAGCAAGTTTAGAGGAGTCAGCCAACTCCCTTGTAGTGTAAACCGAGTTTCCCAGTGCCGTTTAATGGTACATCTCTACATTCATACAAGTGGAACTTTCACCTTGGGCTGGACGATAAATGGATTTTAGCAAACAGTTCAAAGTTGTGGTATAGGACCAATTTTTAAACGGAAATCTAGGTTTTCCTTTAAAAATTCTTCCACCGCTCTCTGTTGGCTTTCGTAGTTCATAGCGGGCTGTGCCCTCCCACTGTGCTTTCCTCCTAAAGATACACACACAACAACATTGTAGCAAGCCTTAATGACAGTGAAGAGTACATTCCCAAAAAAGCACAGTCTCGTTAGTAGTTTGGAACTGTTTTGGTTTTGCGGCGTCAGATTTAAAGGCTGTTGCAACTAAAGGCAGCAGCATGACCGATTTATTTCAACATCTCAAACAAAGACATGAAGCCGGGAGGAGAAATGCGTCTCTTTCCGAGATGCACAAGAATGCTTCAGCCCACAAACACCCGGTAAATAACAGCCAACATTAGTAGAATCATCTTCTCATTGTGTCCCGACAGCCACCCGCTGCGAAGCTGTTACTGCTGCAGTCGCGCTGTGTATCAATAAAGATACAGTAGCCATATACTCAGTGGCAAAGCCTGCAGGTTTATCCACACCCTGAAAACTATCCACCCCAGCTATGTGCTAGCAAGCCGCCCTGCCTCATCTGCACAACTGTACATGTGAAATCACAGAGAGCTGGAGGGGATGTCGTGTGACTCCACTACAACAGAGCTGTGGTCCAGTCATTTGAGCACAACCAATAACATTATTTGTTAACATGGAACTAATGTTGAATAACAGTTGTATGTTTTCAGAATTGGTCATTTTCTGTAGTCTAATGTTTCAACTGCAGAACTGTACAATATGCAATACTGACTTGAAGCCCTACACACTTTTCAGTTTGCCTTTGTTCATTTTTATTGCTAAAATCAGAGCAAAACTTGTTTTGAGTAATTTGTTTGTCGTTTATAGTTCGTAAGAGGGGGAAAAAAATTTATTAAAATTGTAAATCAAGTTTGGTGCGAAAGAAAATTGGATATTTTATTTTTAGGCCATATCGCCGTGCTGTACTTTCACCATGCTCTTTTTTTTACTTTATTGAAAAATCATTTTCTGTTATCTGAAAAGTGACACTATATGATTTCTTGAGGTGTGTCACCTCTATGTTGAATATTTCATGAAGCTTTGACAACATATAAGGTCAGAATGAAAACCAATATCTTGAGCATAAACCTCAATGGACACATTAATGATGAACTGATTAATGAACAAAACAAAACCAACAATACCTCTCAACTACCTTTTTTTGCAGCTTCATGTAAAATATAGTTCAACAACATGACGTGTGTGGCAATGTTATTTTTCTATTATGAGGTCACATAAAGAAGTGAGTTCACATCTAATGAAAATGTACATTAACTTACATTTTTCCAGTGCTTTAATTGAGCCCATGCATTGTCTATTTGGATTATTGGCTCATTAGAAATAAACCATTAATAAATATTAATATGCAGCTCTACCAGATGATTGGATTGTCATCTGGGCTTAATGCAGCATTACAGCACAATGGGCGAAAATAGCCTGGCTATGTTTAATCACATTATAGCTCAACATGCTACATTAAAACAACACAGAGATCTCAGACTGAAAAGGATTATCATTATTAGGACTGATACATATTTATTGTTTGTATTTTTTTCCATAGCAAAAACCTGTCCACTAATTCAAGCGTTAATTATCTTCTCAAATACGTTTAATAATTAGACATGGATTCCCAAATTTACATTCACTCTCATTTCCATAATTATTTGTCTTTGTGTATACACATGGCCAATTAGTTATGGAGCTGTAGGATGTAAATTTCAGCATGATGTGCCTCAAACACTACAAGCCATCCACTAGTTGAATACACCTGCCTGTCTGATTCAATTTCACCACAAAACCTGAAATGAGACATGCAAATAAAACCTTTCCCTCCTAACTTTTATTTCATATATTTTTGAGGAATGCTGAGCTGATATAATGACTAGTTGTATGAAAATGCATGTGAATGCATGTTTTTGGTCTGTAGAAGAGGCTGAAGTAAACCGGCAGTAAAGCCACACGGCACAGTGAACTCTTGAACAACATGAACTCTTCACACATGGCCTCAATTCTACCTTCTTGTTGTGAGGCAACAGTGTACCACCATGACGCCACCCTGAACAAAAGCAATATCATCTTATCAGGAACACCTCGTTCCCATCCACACATAGCAACATAACTTAATACGCAACTTCCCCCATTAAAACCATAACTGTTTTGACATTTATCACTCTCAACACAGCTAATTTTATTGGTCTACTTATTATTAGAAGCATGTTGTGAACTCACAAGTCATCAATCTTGTGCACATCTGAGGATTTTCTCTTTTTAAAAAATAGTTTGAAATTTTGGCAAAATTTATTTGACAAAAAGCATGTGGCAACCAAAGCTGGAACATCTACATAAGCACATGGTTAGGGTTAGGCAACAAAAGCATGTGGCAACCAATGCTGGGACGTAGGGGTGGGCGATATATATCTAATATACTCAATGTATCCCGGCTTTTTCCATGTGAGATGTATAAAATTACATACATACATTACTTATAACGCTATCATCGAGTATAAATTGTTGCATTGTTTTTATAAGCCACCAGCCTTTTGGTCCTCTGGCTCTCTCCTGTAGCTCTCTGCCTTATGCAGATACACACGCAGAGCATGGCTTCTGCAGGGCTCCAGTCACATTTGGGAGCACTACTGCGATTTGCAAATACTTTGAATGTTTGTTTACTGCTTACAGTGAACTTAATGAGTTGCAATAGTGTGAGCGGGTGAGGTGTGTTGGTGGTGTATTTGCAGAGTTCTGATCACTACTATCTACTCACATTTTGCACCCACGGAACACCAGTGCCTCTTGAAAATATTAGTAATAAGTGAACTGGAGAGCTGTTAGTTCGTTCCCCGTTAACAGTGAGTGATAAAGA
This sequence comes from Plectropomus leopardus, assembly GCF_008729295.1. Classification (NCBI taxonomy): domain Eukaryota; kingdom Metazoa; phylum Chordata; class Actinopteri; order Perciformes; family Serranidae; genus Plectropomus; species Plectropomus leopardus. The sequence continues at coordinate 22,415,462 of NC_056483.1, forward strand.
CGCCGCTGTATTTGTTTAACTGTCTGCTACGCTAATATCCAACTGTTGACCGGAGGTTTTAAGATCACAGCAAAAACATCGACACTTCTGGCCTGAGACAAGCCGGGTCCATCAAAATAAAAGCACCATGAATCCTGCTTTGATTTATTTAATTATAACAGTACATTCATGACCTGGTTTATTGGATGTTATTATAACAGTTGTGTATTTAACTTTAGCTCTAGCTACTTTATTGTACTTTATTTCACTTTATTGTAACTTCAGTTCATTCATTTTTTTTATGTAAGTAGTAAACATTAGTTTAAAAATATATACTGTGTATCGCAATATAGCCTTAAAATATCGCCATATTATTTTAAAGTCATATCATCCAGCCTAACCAGGACATCACCAAAAGCACATGGTTAAGATTAAAGAAAGAAAAGCAACCATGGTGGGACGTCAACAAAAGCACATGGATTAGGAAACAAAAGTATGTGGCAACCAATGCTGGGATGGCAACAATAGCACATGGCTAAGATTAGGCAACAAAAGCACATGGTTAGGTTAAGGCAACAAAGGCACCGGTGGTTCAGTTTAGAAAAAAATAACAACATCATGGTTTGGCTCTACATTTAAGCAGGAAGCAAACACCAGGCTCCAAATTGAAAGTCTGGTGTTTGTTGGACCTCACAACCATCCTTCCTAGCCAATAGGGACCTTCTAACTCTTTTTAAAACGTTGTTACCAGCAGCATTTCAACCTGATGCGTCCAGCGGCGTATGAAACGGCCGCAACAGATTCCGCCTGTCCACATACTGTCGCACAAGGTGCCATCTGGCTGCCCAGCAGCATATCATGCTGCAGCAAAAGGTGGCTTTTGTCAATGGTATGTTACACCAACATCACTGACAAAGTGGCGGTAAGCCCCCTCAAACAACAACTAGCTAAGCAAAACTAAGCATTTGAGTATGGAGGAAATGCATATAGACTTCAATATTCAGCGTTGCATTACTGTCTAGAAGACTGAAAGAATTATGTTCTATATTCGGGACTTTAAAGCTTCATTTGGTGCATTGTGCTCTTAATGTTCATCAACCATGTTAGCATGAAGGGTACGCAAATCAATGACTTGTTTGGTAATGGTGGCTGTCTACTTTTTCACCTGTTTGCTTCCTGTTTGCTTCCCACCTGGAATAGCTTTTAGCAGTCCACAGCGGAGGAGTCTACTTATTCTCCTCTTCAGCACCGAGCCATTCTATTTTCCATTTTTCAGTGGTAGAAAGGGCAACTTTTTTTACTGTCTTATTTGCTGGGGTGGCATGGTGACAGCCCAGGATTTGGATTGCTTTCTTCCAGAACAGTTGGTGCTTTTTTAATAAGGTATCGGTCCATCACAGCAGCCAGCTTCACTGCAGGTGCAGGACTGCCTGGCGCCTCTGCCAGGTATGGCAACGGCAGCATGTGTGAATGCATGAGTGTGAACAACAGCACTGTTTGTGTGAGTGTGAGTTAGAGACGGAAGTAACTGAATTTAAAGAAACTACAATCATAGCTTATTTTTTTCGGATTAGGATATGGCCTTAACTGGTTGCATATATCCTTCAGCAAATGGCAGCTGATGCAAAATGACAGATTTGTTCACAAGCAAAGGATAGTTAGTGAAAAAAAAAAAAACAACAAACAGTTGCAAGGCTTCAGCACATCATAATATCTGAACTACCCCTCCTCAGTTGATCCATGTTTAAAAAATTAATAAATGGCATTAAGGAAAACTGAAAATGTGTGTGCATGGAGCTCAACAATCAGCACAAGTTACAAGTACAGTCAGAGCTCTGAGTAAATGCCAGGTGCAAAACAAAAAATAGTAGTCTGTTGTGAATGTGTGGAAATGGGCTAATGCTAGATTCCAGTTGTCATAATTGGTCCAACAGCCCACAACTGTGAAGCCTCAACAGTTCAGAAAATGTCACATGGGACTGAAAGACCATTTGTCTGACAGCCAGTCATCCCGAAAACAAAAGCCCAGAGCCATACTCCGAACAAAATTCAGTTGTGACATTTTTACTCTGGACCAGCTCGCACCCCCCAACCCTTTTTTAAAAATGTATTCATTTATGTATTTATTAATTCGATCAATCATTCATTATTGTTTAAATTCCTCTAGGAATTAACCTGAATCTTTTCAGGATTTACACAGTTCAGGCTTCACAACGCTGGACCTAGATATATTAAAATACTGCAAATATGGCAAATTGTAGAATAACAGCATACAGGACGTAGCTCCTAACACTGTCAATCCATCAATTTCATTTTGCATAGAACACAGTAACCATCTAAGTTACAGTAAAAATACCATTAATTAAATCCAACTAATCTTATGAAGTGTGACAGCCAACTCACGAATAGTGTAAATGAACATGTAATGTAAAACGTGTAAAAAAAAACTAACACAAAGATGAAATAACCAACATAAACCACAATGTTCTGAACAGACTAACAAAAACTGACATCTGCATTTTGGAACATAATGCAACAATTTTAACTGCAAAGTAAAAAAACACTTAGTCCAACACTAGGCATGACGGGAAATGTGGGCGTCGCTACAATGTCAACTACGACACAACAAGACGAATCAAAACTTATCGCACAATAAGTAGAAATTCACCTGTATCTCATTAACACAGGTTTTACAATGTGTGATGCATGTACACTCAATTAATGGCACCACAGTATACTAACTAATGACATATGTTCAATCATCTGCCCAGGTTACTCCCTCTCTTGGATTAGGGCATGTTGTTTCAGAGTTCAGCCAAATTGTAAATTTATTTTCACAACACTGATCCAAGACAGAACCGATGCTTGTTAGCAAGAAATAACTATGCACAACTCAATCAGGTGTGCAAAAAAACAAACCCCAATAAGACTGTGGGGATATAATGAAGCGTGTGCACACCTTATTCCATCCACTGTTGTGTTTTATTAAAAGAAGAGCTTCAGTTTCCATAGTAACACTTTCCATTCATTCATTAGCTAAACAACACTAAATATAAAATTTCAGACAGAAGTACCACTGGAGTTTCCGAGTTTGGAGAGCAGGAATCTGTCATTTATTCTTGTAATGAAAAACATGAATATTTTATATTGGCAGAAAACGCTGCAACTGAGAGCTGTTTATGCAAAGATTTGTGAGGTGGTGTAAAATAAAACTCACTTCTGAATTACAAGGCAAAACTTGGGCATGTCATGGATGTAAAAGCATAAGTAAACAAAAAAAAAAAGGGAAATTATCTTGGGTGGCACACGTTGGCTGGCCCTCACTGCAATAGTATAGTCAGTTTCAATCTGAGAATGAAACCATGTTTCCGTTGTTGTCTTTTCTCAGCTTTCCAGCTTGTTTCGTTGAGTTTCACTTTAATGGAATGTGGCTAACTTGCCAAACATGTATCATGCAGTTCTCTAAAAAGCAGATGTTTCATTGCTGAGAAAAGAGAAGCAAACTTCAACATAATATGCAAGGAAAGGTGAAGTCACATAATGTCTGTGCTTTGGCAGTGATTGCAGTCTTCAAAGTAACTGGTTGAGGTTTAGGGCCACTTTGTGAACCATTATGTTATACAGACCTGTGAAAGTTTTATATGCATACTGTGCTACCATTTATTGGACCCTTTTTATTGGACCCTTTCTTTAGTTTACTTTTATATATAGTGGCATTTTCTGGGTAAAAAAAAAAACAGTATGTTGGGGATATTTGCTGATTGTCAACCAGTTTTGTATCATAGCACAGCAGGTAGTATAAGCAGGTAGTTGGTAGGGTTTTCTACCTCCTGAGCAAAAATAAATTCCACAGTCCTTTTTCTCTGTTTTCTCTGGTCATGTAGCTCCAATTACAAAAATATTTGTTTCTTTCTATTGCAAAGCCTAATTTTATGTGAAATACTTCTTTAAATCATCATAAAATAATTGATAATTGATCTGTTGATAAGTTCACAGCTGATCAGATCGATGGATGAGAGCAGATATTTGCAGATTTTTGTAAGTGAAAGAGTTTTTTTTAGGCCCAGCAGAATGAACAGTTAAGTTTCACTTTTAATGCGCCTGACATTCTGCTGCTCCTCTCTGCCTTTACTGTGCTATAAATAACCCAACATTGTAAATATTTTAATACCGCTCGACTATGGCGGGACAAATTAGACTATGGTGGCCCGCCAAAGTCTTGGTTATTAATGGGAAACACTGATGATTTTAATAGTGATAACAGCTTTCAACAGTATATTGCGAAGATGTCTCCTTTTTCAAAACTATATGTGTACTGAAGAGCCTTAAAATATACTAAGACATTATGACAGAATAAAGTTTTAAAAACCGCTCACAGAGATAATTGAGGTCAAATTACATGTTAGTGTCCACTGGTTAAGTGTCAGGTGCATCAAGGAAAATCTATCAGGGTAATCCAAAGATCCACTGATGTGTATGATGAGTGTACATAAGATTTTTTTTTTTTTTTTTTACAAAAATATACTGACAGAAATTGATGTTTATGAAATGTACCTGTTCTAGAAGAAAAAGGTTTTTCAGGCAAAGGGCATGGAACTCGTCTAAAAATGTTACAGGCTGCAAAATAGTTGACACAAGTTTTAGAAAATTGCATTTTAGGTGTGCTGCAGCAAAAAAAAAAAAAAAAAGGAGAGCTTGAAAGTGAGACAACAAATGATAGAAAACCTGAAAATGACCAAAGAGGCACAAAAACATGCTCAGATAATCAGAGGAAGAAAAGCAGAAGTTGAAATGGTTACCATGGAGCTGATGATGACACTGAGAAAGCATTAACCACAGCAGCCCTATTTTATTTATCAAGTTTGATGCAGACTGTCTCTCTGCGGCATTTTTTTTATACTGACTGTAGTGAGAAAGTAGCTACGGTGGAATTCAAGGTATGAGGCTTTCATTTCCCGTTTGACCTGGAGACTAAACATTGCTGGATAGGAATGTTTTTCCTGTTTTTCTGTCTTGATGACAAACTAGTAATGCTTGATGAAAGCATTTTTCTATGATTCTTGATAAAAAAAATAAAGTAAACTTTATAAGGATGCATGCAGCATGGAATAACTATATTGTAATTGTAGAAATACACAACAAAGTTGGGTTTGCCAAATGTACCATATGCCTAACATTCGATTCGACTAATGAGAGAAGATTCCATATTTTGGCTCTTAATCAAGAGCAGAAGATGGCTGATGAGAATGACACACACTGGGGTTGCAGCAATACAGAAGCTGCTGTCTACAGATTGGTAAAAATATTCAATGCCTTTATGTATCGGCATGTTTGTTATATACAATACATAACAGGTGACTGATTTTGAGAAAATGTTGACTCCATTCTCACAACTGTGAAAGGTGACGTGGAAAAGCGTTCTAAAAAAAAGTACAGAGACAAGCAATGCCTTTAAGGGGAAAATTTGCCACCTTTTGTGTAGATGTCTGATCAATGTTGATGGTAAATGTAGTCAATTGAATCAATAAAATCCTCAGTGCTTGCTAAATTGACTGAGAAAGCTCAGTCCAGCAGCTGCAAAATCTGTTTTCTTCCTCATTCCAGCGTTGTCATTTGACATGACAGTGACGTTGGGCGGCTTGTGGCTCAGGATGTAGAGTGGGTCACCCACAAATCAGCAAATTGGCAGTTTGATCAATTGCTCCAAATGTCCACATGTGAAAGTATCCAGACATGTTAATAAATCCTAAATTGCTCCAAATGGCTGTCCCATGGGTGTGTGAGTGCATGTGAATGTTTTTGCACCTTTAAGTGGTTGGAAGACTAGAAAGGTGCCATACAATTAAAAAACCATTTACAATGACCTAGTTGAAAATAGGAAGAACCACAGGCTGAATTTTGCCTCCTGAGAGCGAAGGGGCATTCTACAGATACAGATCTCAAAACATCAAAACCCCCGCTGAACGACTCCTATCACTATCTAGACGGATGAAGAGAGGGAGAAGAGACAAAGAGAGAGAGGAGAGCTGGCATGTCCAGTTGCAGGAGAGTGGAGTGGATGAGATGTTATTGAGGCTCACTTGCAACAGGAAATCAAAGACTACTCTGCGCACATCTTCACAGACATGGTTAACCCCTGACTTCCCAGATAAAGCTGTTGCACTGGATGGGTGGACCTTGTTGGGAGCTTAGGGCACAAGACTGCAAATTCAAAAAATGCACTGCAAGAATTGAATGCTGTGAGCAATTTAAGTTGAGCTTATATTGTGAAAGGTAAAAATGGGAGGAGCTGAGCATCTTTGAGTATTGTGAAAAGTGCTCTATAAATAAAATGTATTATCATTTATATTATAATTCTAAATGCGCTGCCATGGACAATGTAAGAATATTAGGAGTTTTCCCTTTTTTCTATTATTGTTGTCTTTTAATGTGTAAGCGCAACCTCTAAACCTCAGTCACACTATGTTTTGGCCAACTCAGTAATAGCTATGGGTCAGTAGGCTCATAGCTATGGGCTTTAAAAGCTTGTGCACAATGCTCTCTGGTCCATGTATGCTCAGCTCCCTGAGTAGGAAAACTCAGCTTTATCAGTCAATATAACAAGCACTAAGGAACTTATTGCTTCAGTGAACTACATTTACCCTCAATACTGATTGGATGTTGATATAAAAGGTAGAATTTTCCCTTCAATAAGGACAGAGGGTTTTCTCCTAGTATGTACTGCTATTTATTTATTTAAGCACATTCTAATTAGAGCCCTGTATTAGTATGCAGGAAACTACAGGCAGCCATATGGGGAGGCCGTTCCGCTGTACTTCAAGCTGCTATGTATCACCTCTTCAGGTGAATAAATCTGTTTCCACACACCAGAACATGACAATAATCTTCATTTCCCCTTTTAATAGCAGACTTCTGTTGTTTGATAGTGGTGCTGGGTTAACACATTGACTGTCCAATTCTCATTCAGTGTTTTCTCAATGTGGTACACAATAAAACATTAGGCATCCAGCTGTTAAACCTGCACTGTCAAAGCAGCCAATAAAGTGAAGTGGTATTCATCTATCCCACTAGTTTCATCAAAATCATCTTTCAGCAAAACTGAACTTTCCTAAAAATGCAGTTATCTTTTAACCATGAGGCAACCTAGAAAAAACGTGTATATTATTAGATCTTTCTGGATACAGGTCCGTTTGGTCCAGTCTACTGTTTTCAATTCATGAGGCTGTGCGTGTGTATCATCATGCCGAAATATTGTCCTGGTGATGCTACTTGTGTCAGTTTTGAGTATTGTGTCCATCAGTGCGCAGTTGAGATCGCCATTCAATTAAATCCCACATAGCTGTGACCAACATGGAGTGATCGCAATGCATGATGGTTTCTAGTTAAATATAAATTTGATTTTGTTTAATGAGGTTATTCTTGAAGACAGCCTTCAAAATAAATAAGCAAAACAGCGGTTGTTTAATTATTTCGTAATGTATTTTTTTTTTAAATGAACTGAGATGATTGCTATTTCATTTCCCCCATTAAGCCATTTAATTGTTTCTATCTGAATGTGTTATGTTCTATGTGTGGTTTTGATGTATTTTAACCTTCAGTGGTGATCTTGTAACTATATTGCTTGCTGTATGCAGTTTAAGTGCAAACATGGATGATTATATGTTATTAATTTGAATATGGACCCCAGCAGGAGTTGCTTTTGCCAAGATAACAAACAATGCGGATCTCAATGACCAATAAACAATAATGTCACAGTAACCTTCAGTGGATAATAAATACGCTAAAAGAAAACACTTCAGCTTGTGGCTATAAAGCAGAAGATGGTAGCTCATTTAACAGATGTATCCATAAAAATCTGGGCATCTTGTTCTGGATGGCAACATTAAGACTGTAAACATGGAATAGATTTTGTTTCGCTACAAGGATGCATTTATGTTTGTGTAAGATCTGGGCAAAATGACTACCATATTCAATTTCTCTTCCTCTGAACCATGCTAAGTGAATTTATTCTGCTCTTTGATGTGTATAATTGGTATCTGGACATAATCTGGATGGTCAATATGTATAAAATGGCTAAGTGTTTGGCCAAAAATTATGGACGCTTTCATTCTGTTTGAGCCAGTGCAGCACATTCTTTTGATTTGACATTAAATATTCTGCTTAGTGTGTCGATCTCACTTGATGCCACCGACTACACAATGGAAATAAATGGATTTATGACAGCAGCAGTGTAAGGAGAAGATCCATTGACTCAAGCACAGCAGGAGTTCGTGTCTCAGGGTTAAAGAGGTTTCCCCCACTAAGACTGGAAACCAGACTGAAAACAGTTTGGTGGGCCGGATGTGAGAAAGCTGTCAGGGCATTACTGTACAGCAACACTACAGAGCATGTGAACAGCTCTGGCTCTGATGCCAGAATGGAGGCAGACAGACTGTATGAAGCGCTCCAAGGCTTTAGGTTTCTTTGCAGCTTAATGTTGATTGAGTCAGCCTCTGAGCCTGTTGAGAACCTCAGCTCCATCTTGCAAAGCCCCCAGCTGTCACATCGTCAGGTGGAGGCAGCACATACAGGACAATGGGAATACTGAACATGCTGCGCACAGACACAAGTTTTGCTGCCCTTTGGCAAGAACTCAAGCAGACCCAAGAGCACTTCGAAGACAAATTAAGAGAGACAAATATAGCTGAACCACAGCACATTGCTTTGAGACAGCTGGATCATTTTTAGACAAATCTATTTTGAGATACATGTTTCTCACAATGATGTAGTAGGACGAAATTTGATCCGTATGAGTCCACAGAGAACCTACTTCAGTTAACTGCAAAGCCAGGAGCTCCATGCATGATTAAGAGTTCCACAGCTCACTATGACATTTAACATCTTTGTACCCCGTATGGACCAAAATCGTGGACAAGTGAACGGACCAATGGCCAAACAATGTCTGATGCCACTAAAAACCATGTGACCCTGTGCTTGGCCAGCACGTTTACATCCCAAGTTGTTACATGTTGCCTCTTTGTCAGTGGACTTCCATGTCTACATATTACGCTCCAGGTATCCTTCTGTGCCTGCTGTTTACACTCAAAGATGTTTACACTCTGATCAGTTAATTTTGATTGGAAAGGGGCTTGAGCTAGCAGCTAGCCTTAGGTTTATCTCCATCCTCTTGTCTAAATATGATTACTTGTTGCTCTGAAAATACAAGATGGCAACACCCACAATGCCAACTCGTAGCTTCCAAACACTATTCCGCAAAGCAATGGGTGACAACACTGTGGCTAAGTTCGTTATTAAGTACCGGCTATGATTATCTCATTATTCACTGACCTCAAGTCAAATACAACAAGCTCCACACTAGCTTAATCCTCAACTCTCGAGGAACATGAGAGCGACTGTCATATGTAGCACAACAAGCATAATCGCATGAATTGGATATCACATGCATCCGCATCATTTGGTTCTTGTCATGTACTGAAACTTTTTATGTGTCATTTTCTCCTGCAGACATATTTATCCCTTGGAGGGAGGATTAGAGTGTGAGGGGACTAAGCTCTTCAAATATTATCCATCCATGATCCAGTGCTGTGTTCCTGAGGTGTCACTTCTGGTTTCATATTTCAACCTTTGCAGTCACCTCTTTACAAACTAGAAGCTTTAATTTCCAACCAGGTTTCTTTTCCATCATTAGGATTGCAGCAGGAATGTTTAGCTAATTTGTTACTGGAGCACATTTTCCCATCCATTCTCATTCTGTGCATACTGCAGCTTCTGAGGTTTCAAATTCACCAGGGTGTACATTATGTCCATATTTAAATGTAGTCCTTCTTCTGACACGTTTCAAGGCTTTTTGCTGTCACCAGTCAGTGTTCAAATCACATTAAGCCATTCTTCTATGATGTTGTGTTGATGATTAATTTATATTCATATTTTTTTTTACTTTATCAATGATTTGATCATTCAGTAAGATTGAGTGCAACAGACTGTACTGTCGTGTTGTTGTACTGCCAGATTATAAAGCTCAGCAACTGTCATCTCAGCTGAGTTCATACATGCATGATGCTTATCGCAAATTCTGCAGCTAAATACAGAATATATTGCTGTCAAAGCCTCGCACTGTACAGAAAAATAGCACTGCAAAATGAATTCACTATGGAAATGTCTACCCTGTTCTGTCTGTCCTCGGAGTCTGCCAGCTTTTCTGACGAGAGCTCTGCTGCCCAAGGAGTCTGACAAAGGTTTTGGTTGGGCATGTTAAAAAGAGAAAAGAAAAAAAAATGCCGTCAAGCCGCATGTCATGCACACTCGAAAGCTGCCTTTTGGCATTGTGAAGTTATGCCAAAAGCACTGTCAAAGCGGAGCTGTTTTACAAGTTCAGAATGAGAACCGGCTGGGTCAGGGGTGGTTATAGATGTACAGCTATTTTTACGCACAAAAAGCTTAATCTGGTTTTATGAGTATAAATGAGCATAATACAATACAATGAGTAGGGGTGTAAAGATACATCTATTGTATTGATGCATCAATTTACATTCCTTTCATGCTACATCGACAGGTTAACGGCAAGTCATCGTATTATATCGCTCAAAAATCATTTTTTCAAGGCATAAATCCATTGCATTAATACTATGTATTTGCACTTTGCATTTACACATACAATACTTTTGTGTTTGTATGTTATGTGGATGTCTTTTTCACACTTATGATTAGAACCCGCCGATATGGGATTTTTGAGACCGATACCAGTTCGTCGCTGACCCTTCAAATGAAAAATACAAAAGTAAAATACACATCAGTACTGTATGGTCTTTGCTGACCATCTAAATAATGAATAAACACAATAAAATAAACAGCTAAATCAACATCAGAACTGTTCAGTATCAGTCCTGCCAGGGAGCTCCTCTTGTACTCATAAATGTTCCCAATTGTGCTAAAAACCCTCTCAGTGGGGACAGAGGAGGGTGGAGGAGTATTCTGTTTGAGTTATAGTGGAACTACAGAGTGGAACATTGCCCAAAATGTCAGAAAGCACCACAGCCACAGACCTTAAGTAGGCCTAACGGCTTTGTTGTGATCTCTGCATCTTTACATGTTGTTCTGCTTGTTGGGAGTTGAAAGGAATCAAACATCAGATCATCAGTTAATTCTTTCAACATAACCGAGCTGGAAACTCACTACACCTGAATTCAGATCGCGACCAGCGTGTCCTCTCATCACCTGTCACCGTCACACACACGCCTGGTGCAGGCGTGTGTGTGGAGTGCACTCTGCTGGACTAACTATCTAATGAAACCAGTTCTAAACCACCCAAGCATTGTTTTCTGCGTTACATGGTCTGTAAAAAAGAATTCTCTAATCGGTGCATATCGGTAAAAATATACGCCGATACCGATATGCTCCGATATGTCCGTGAAAGGCTAATATTGGCTATTAATATTGGTAAACCAATATACCAGTCGGGCTCTACTTATAATGGTAAATGTTAAATGTTTATTCCCCCATTCTCCAACGTTCTGAACACGTGTATTGTGTCAGCACTCAGCAGCATCCTTTCAGATAATGGCGGATCATGGCAGAGAAGCACCAGGTCAGCGGAGAGCCAGAGGAACTTAGTCTGCCTGTGTGGGCCAGGGTTTAGATACATGTTGGGTTTTTTTTAGAAACTGCGACAATCTTGAGAGAATGCTGTTTGCAAAATATGCAGATATGAGATCAAATACAGCAGCAATCTGCCCATTAATTGTGTTAACAAATTATGTTGATTTATCTCTGATTCCCTTGCAAAAAAAAAAACTGCTGAATCCAGACCTCAACTATCCAGTATCCAGGTATTTATTTCACACACACTGAATAAAGGCCTTGCACTGAATGTTTGTGTAGTTCAGTGCGACATGCTTTTCCAGTGTTTTACCTGCACTACCGCTGCATAGAAATAGGCATTTTCTTTTTCTCTATTTTTGGCAAAAAAAAATACTATATCAATTTCTAGTCTTGAATCATATCATCATATCATATTGCATCGCTCTAAATGAGCCTATATTGTTCTTGCATCATATCGCCAATCATGTATTGTAACACGGTCCTATTGTTATTAAAGCCTATCTTTACACCCCTTAAAAGTGTGTGTCTGGTTCGTCTTTCTTTGTATCGCCACATCCTCAGATTACACACTTGTCTGCAGCCTGGACCAACATTGAGTCAAGTGACATAACTTTAGGATATTAATCAGACTTAATACAGCTTCCTCTGGAGACATGAATGCTTTAAAACAACTTTTTGCACATATGTAGCATAACTATCCAACACCTTGATAGACTTTGATGTGTAAAATCAAAGTTCCCCTTTAATGTTTTTAATTTAAGTAAGTTTAATGGGTTGGTGTTTTTCTACAGCAAATCACAAGGGAAACGCTTGGCAGGAATTACATCATATACCACCATTTACATCAGTCCCACACCCCGAGGAATTGGAGACAATTTTCACCACTCATCCAACAGTAAACCCAAGAGTCCACAAAAGGACAAACAGCCCCAAACTCAAAGTAGCTCTTACTGAAGAAATGTGTTTGAACACTAGAAATGCAATGTATCCTTCCTCTCTCACCCGTACAATAACCTCCATGCCTTCGTTTTCCTTGTTTCCCCCAGTTCCATCACTAACTCTCCCTCTCTATCAGTCCCTCATATCTTCCTGTATCACAGGCCTGGAGGCAGTTCGAACTGTGTGGAGCACCACTGGGGGCTGCAGACACATCACCTCCTCAGGCACAGTAATTATTTGGCTCTTTTATTGTTGAATGCGCTGCTGACGGTCGGCCTGAGGGGAGTCAAATATCTTTTTTGCCACAAAGTTTCTTGGAGGAGACTCAACAGCTGCTAGCTGCTCTGAACACCGCTTTCCAAAATCACCTGAGGTACTGGAAAGAAGGACAGAGGCATTCAGAGACTGTCAAACTCAAAGTTAGCTGCAAGTTTAAATAGGTTTTTTGATGCGTTCCTGCAATATGCACTGAAGAGAGAGCTTGAAATCACAACATAACAGTTGTTGTTTGCCGGTGCAGTTAACCCATTAATAACCTTCTGCTACATTTAGTAGTTTAAGGAAAGGACCCACAGACATTTTTCTGTGAGAATATTCTGGAAACATAACATTTTCAAGACATGTGTCACATGTGTACAGTATCAAGACATGTGGCTATACATTTTAAAATAAAAAAATTCAGTATTTAAAATTTATCATGCTTTAATTGATACGGAAAGTTGAAAGACGCAAGAATGAAAAAAAAATCACAAAAATAACAAATTTTCTATGCAAAATAATATATTTACACAGGAACAAAACACATTATTGAAATTTAAGTTGCTCTAAATCCAAAAATGTGATAAAAGTCCTTGTTTTTGGGTTTTTTTTGGTTGTTGTTTTTTTAGATACAGCCACTTCTGTAACATACTATTACAAAAATGGCTGTATCCAATTGGAAAAATTGATTTGTTCTTTTTTCAGCTGGTGCTTTAAGTGTAGTGAAGGAAAATTTGAAATTCCACTATGGATATTAATGGGTTAATCAAAAGGCATTTCATTTAAGGTTGCATTTTTGTGAAAAAACTCATTATAACTCTGCAAACAACCCAACTTACTGCATCTTAATGAGTAGCTGTCTTCCAAATAAGACCAGTTCATGACACACGTTTGCCAACTGCGACTATTTTAATAACGCTGCTGAGTCTTCCTCATTTTGCTGAAGACCTTTGAAAGCCTGTTGTGTAACTATCGTAAACCTCAAACACCACATTTTCTATCTAAGAGATATTAAGCAATGCAATCCAATTAAACTATGTTTATATGTTTTTAACCGCCCTCTGCTTTTCCACTCTGCTTGACTTCTTCCAAAAAGGGGAGAAGAAGAGAGACCCAGCAGAGTGGAGGTCATCACTAAGAGAAGTTTCATGTTGCCAGCTTGCTCTCAGCTTCTGCACGCTCCTGTTTCTTTCGTTTGGTTTGCTTTGTTAGTTTTAGGCATACAGCATTTTTCATTCACCCATGCGCACGCACACACACACACACACACACACACACACACACACACACACCTGCATTACCAGATGTAACAATAGGGGTGGACAGATTATCGGCCTGGCAGATTATTGGGGCTGATATTTGGCCTTTTATTATAATAATCAGCGATAAAATAAATTAATTAAAAACTGCAAATAAAGTATAACTTTTACTTTGTCAAATCTCAGGGAGCTATTTTTATTTATTCTTTTTTTTTAAATTTTCACGTTATTAAAAAAGTTGCTGGGAATGGAAACGGCAATTTTGTTTTTGCTTCCATTTTTCACAAGTCTGATTTAAAGATCTAAGACTATATGATGTTGAAAGTTTCAGTTTTGATCAAACATTTGGTAAAGGCATTTAAACAAAGTTCTGTCTTAGAGCTTGTTACATTCTAAATCCTCACAGGAGGATTTTAATTTTTTATTGTAAACGCATATTGGTTCCAGATATCTGTTATCGGTCTCATTAACTTCTAATAATCTGTATGGGTATCGGCCCTGAAAAAAACAATACGGGTTGACCCCTACTTAACAACCCTCCATTTAGACTCCCGTTCTTTGCCCTTTTCTGATTTCCTCCCACAGTCAAAATTCCTCTGTCTTTCTCCCAACACCTTTTTTTCCTTTTTGGTTATCACAACCTGTTTCTGGCACTGGGGTTAATGGGTGCTATGGGGATCTCATCATGCCCTCCTCTGCTGTGACAGGGTACCCGGCATGGATGAATTACTGAATGGGCCTACTGGGCACAGGCCCAGAGGCCAGAACTGTCAGGGCCCCCCCTTGCCTTCATCTGCAAAATGTCACTCATATGACTGAAACATGTAGCAACCAGGAAAAGACTTAGAATGACCACAAATACCCTTTCCTACTGAATTAGCACACCAGTACTGTTCTGGGTTTGTGGAACCTTGGTGCTACAAACCAGCCTGCGCTTCCACCGTTTTTAAGCAGAACCACTGTAATCAAGGATGTGTCATCAATAGGGATGTAATGACGAATCACATGGCAGTTAAAAATCTATACAAAATATGTGAGATTCAAATCGGTTAAATATAAAATGAACCAGGATAATATTTTTGAACAGCAGAGGGCATAATCTGCTTTTGACTTTGCTTGCTTGACTTGCACTATGTGTTCATTGTCATGTCCAAGACTAGAAATAGCCAGCTCGCCAACTTAAATAAGATGAAGCAAAGGCTCCGCTAAAGGCAATATTGAAAGAGAAGATGTGCCCTGCAGTTTCAAATCGGGAGTGTGGCGGCATTTGAGCTTCCTGAAGTCAGACAGAAATAAAGGCGAGATGATAACAGAAAAAACTGTCTGCGAATATTGCAAGAGGGTGTTCAACTACATAAATAGTACAACTAACACGATGTGTTATTTTGAAATAATTAATAGAATTTTTTCAGTCATAATTTTTCTGTAATCTGGTTTTGTATTTAAAAAAAATTGCAAATTGGTGGAGTCGTGAGTTGAGTAAATTGTTACATCCCGAGTCATCAATGAATAGTGTTGCACAATGAAGAACAGAAGCAATCAGTATTAGCAAGGGGGTGGAGTGTTTTTTTTTTTTTTTTTTTTCTTAATCCAAAAAACAAGCACGAACTGACTACTAATAATACAATGTACATGAGTATAGCATGCAACACTCTAAAAGGTGTTGACAGATTATCGGCCTGGCGGATTATCGAGGCCGATATTTGGCATTTCACCAATAATCTGTGTTGGTGTTTTATTTTATTGATCACCAATAAAATTAATTAATGAAAAAGTGTGCAAATTACACTCAACAAACACCAGGAAAGACAGTCTGCAAAGTGTCAGCATGAGAGGAACTTTCACTTTGTACAACTTCATGGAGCCATTTTAATTAATTCATTTTTTATTAAAATTTTCACTGAACTTTATAAAAAATATTGCTGTGAACTTTCTGTATTCAATGTTGAGGGTTTCGGTTTTTATTAAACATTTACTAAAGGCATTTAAACAAAGTTTTGTGTTGGAGTTTGTTGTACTGCAAATTCTAAATTTTGATGGTATATTTTTGTTTTTATTGTAAATGCAAATTTGTTCCAGTTTTTGGTCTCATTAAGCACAAATACTAAAAAAAACAATATCGGTTGACCCATAGACTCTATCCCTCTTTCCAGTCTGTAGAATATGATAAACCCTCTTATGTCATGGTTCAGACTGCTAATTTTCGGTTCCAGCTGGGATGAAACTTGGGTACCGATCCAATTTATTATTGGTCAAAACTCTCAGAATAGTTCAAAATCAGGAGAGGGAACCAGAATGGAACCCATTTCATGTTGGGTCTGCAAAAAGACCCAAAATAACTACAAAGAGATCCAAAACAACAAGAGAAGACACATAATAACTGCAAAGCAACGCAGAACCACCGAAAGATGTAAAGAGATGCAAAACAACAACAAAAGGGGGCAGGACAACTAAGTCTGTGAGTCTTGCTCCCATGTGGGAGAGGTGTTGGCGCCTTTTGCATATCTGCCCAAGGGCACATTTTCTCATAAACCCCCCACGGAGGAGTCTTCCAGAGGCCGAGAGCCTCCCGTTCTGCCTCACTGTGGCATCCCACGGTTGTATGGGCCAAGTAGGACAGCCAGCTGTGAGTCCCTCCTCCTCCTGGTGCTCTGGAGGGTCATGAACCAAACACTAAACCAAATTAAAAGTATTTAACATAAAAAGATGATTCAATCTACTCATTAGGGATGTCAACATCTACACGTGTAAACGGGTACACGGATAACAAATCATAACCGTTCAGAAAAATCAATAAACCGTTTACACGTCATCATTTTTCCTCTCCTCCTCCTCGTTCATTTCTCACCAATAGTATTTTTAGGGGTGATAATGTTGCCTGAAAGCTTAAGATAATAACATTAACTAACTATACACTTAAATGTTCCCACTAATGCAGTTATCCGCATACATAATAGATGCACAGGTGGCAATGTTACGTTGATATTAAAAAAAAAAAAAACGCAGCCACAGCCAGTGTCGCGTCACTTCAAGTTGACTCGGGGCCACATGGACAACAAGCAACAAGCGATTAACAAGCGGAGCTTAAAAAAATATATTGTACAAAAGTGAGCAATAGTTAAAACAATGATTAAAAAAGAAGGTTAAACCTTTTCCAGCTTTCACTTGTACGTTTTCTTGTCTGTCAAAATTGATGATTTTATTTTCAACTCATTTTACTTTCTGTCATAAGTAGGTCTAAGCCTTAAATGGTGAGATGGATTGCCTACTTTTTAAGTTCTGTTCGCTGAATAAACGTTTTTGTGCGATAACCCGACGTTTTCCCCGTTACACGATTTATGATCTTTTTCTATCGCAGTTGCGCTATATAACCACTAGATGGTTATATAGCGCAACTGCGATAGAAAAAGATCATAAATCGTGTAACCGGGTACACGTCGGTTAGAAGTCCCGTTTACACGTGTAGAAAAAATTGTAAACGTTGACACCCCTACTACTCATTATTTATTTACATTATTTTTCAGTCAACAGAATGCAGGAAACGAAGTCTATGAAACTCACATTTTTTCTGGGGAAGCATTGGTTTTGAAATCTTTCATATTTTTGAGGTCCCAAGGCTGGCAAAAATGTACATTACTGATTTCTCTGATATGATACATATTATAGTACTGCTTTACTTATGGTAATAGTTTACTTTATCAATCATTTTCACATTTTGCTCACACCAAATGTGTGTTATTTCTCCAATTTTGTCTGAACGTAGCCTATTAATGAAAAAATGGGGGTTCATCTATTCAGTTTGTGCTTATGTCTGATCTTTATTTTGTATTTCTGCTTTTGGCAAGTTGTAGTTGAATTGTGCCACACTTGAAGAGCTTTTGTGTTCACTTGTTTTGTTGGAAGAATCACACATGCTTGTTCGATGACAAGTTTTCCTAATGTAGGGATGGGATGGAGCTGAGGTCAGTTTGTACACCATGTTTGGAGTTTTATTATCCCTGCTAGATTTGTTCAATGGGTTCTACTTGGGGAATTAAAACAGATCCCATAAACAGTAGCAGAGGATTTTGTGAAGTCTTCTAACAAGCTTCTTGAACAGTTAAAAATTGCTGGGCATTGTGGAACTGAAGTCTTCAACAAAAATGTTGCAAGAACCCTAAAAAAGCTGTGAAAAACAAATTGCTGAAAGATGAAACATTGAGAAGCCACCCTTTCAGTTCACCATTAGTCAGACCGATGGCTTCAACATTTGAACAGCAAAAAAAATCCTAATGTTACAGTTATAACAAAAAGGAAACAAATTGAACAAAAACAATTGCAAATGGAAAAGACAAAAAAGTGAATCAGCTTAACTGGAACAACAGCAGCATAGACTGAATTTGATAAAAGAAGGAAGACTGTCTGGCAGGTTCTGCATATGTGGATTTAATGTTTGATGGACTCATTTGTGTTTGGTTCCCAGTATCACAGACAAAGATCCAGGCTTCTTCTTCTCTTTGTTTAACAGGGTGGCAGAGCCCAGAGAATGTTCTGTTAAGTAGCCCACCCTTATCTCCAGTGTGTCCTGATGGGCAAAGTACAAAAGGCTTAAGCTTCCCTCTCTGTGTGACAGCAAGGACAGTATGGTAGTAAAGGCTGCAGTGCTGAGGGCCTTCAGTCTTAGTCTAGCAGGAGAAACAGTTCCCCATTCGGGTCGCGAATTGTAAAACTGATGGATCAATTAATCAATTAATCATTCTTTGAACAAAATAACATGAAAACTTTATATTTCAAATAATATCGAAAGCAATTTTTTTCTCAGTCAGAGCTCATAGCAGCATATTGCATATATTTTGACAGCATTGCATAGCCTATTGATTAATCGACGAAATTTAACACGTTCAATTAAATTCTTAACGACTACCTAATTGATCGTCGACTACTTGTTATCATCTTTAGTTCCCACATACCCGAATGGCACTTTTTTGTAACCTGGTTTTTAGAACCGTAATGGTGTCTAGTTGAGATTTTTACGTGCTGTCAAGGTCAAGTGGGGTTCGTTTGGCTGCCATCTTGAATTGATGTCCATGCGAATGGCGAAAATCAGTTTTCATAACTCCTGAACCAGACAACATACAACGACAAATGAACCCACTTTTTCATTTAATTCCTTCACCAGGAATCAATATTATTTCAACTCTAATATCTGAGTTTTTCCCTCAAGTGTAAAGGCAGCACTGTTTCAGGAAACAGGATTCACACTCGTTTTAAATTGTAATGGAATTTAGGCAGTTTGATCACTGGTGTGTTACATCTGGTGTCAAAATATATGAAGAACTGTTCAAGTCTGTGATATTTGAACAAACGCAAAACTATCTTTTAATATTGCCACTTTCATCAGCAAGGGAAAAATGAAAACCCTTCATAAAGCTGCTATTTTTCCAGATGAATATGTTTTGACAAACACGTTCCTTTGCTCCTGACGTATTCCCATGTAACAGCAGTCATCACTCTCTGATAGGTTTGTATGTCTTCCCAGGCTGCAAATTTGCAACTTTAAAAATCCCAGGATATCACGGTAATTAACCATTCTTCTCTCCCTATGAGTGGGTAGTAGTTGTTGCCTTTGTTAGTTGGACTGGTTAGGTTAAGACAAGTGCAGTTTGGCTGAGGTTAGGGTAAGAATGTCAGGTTGAGCCAATCAGAGGTAGAGTAAGGAAGGCCAGTTCTTCCGTATCCAAGGACAAATTTGTTCTGGGGTCAGATACCAAAGTTGCAGCTACATTTAGCAAGAAACTGGTGATTAAGACTATTTTGTGCATAGGTCAATTTTGCCTTTTCCCCATGTTACTTAAACTGGCGTTTTGTTCTACCACACAAAATAAAGTTGGTTTCAGATTGTGTCTCTGGTAAAGTCAGTGTTCGCCCTAATCTCACAGTTGAGGGGTGGCCATGAACCACAGTAATCCTGTATGGCCTGATGACAATGTGTTTCAATGTGCCATCTGAGAGTGTGACATTGAGTGTCTCCTGCCTGTTCAGCCACACATGCCTCGAGCTCTGCAAACTCTGTTTCTGTGTCTCATAAATAAGCCTGAACTAGTTTTTCAACATTATTTTGAACAATATAATCTGTTTGTAAGAAAGTGCATTTCTTATTGTGATAACGTCTTTGCTTTACCCCTAATTCAGACAGTTGTACCTCATAAATTCAGACACCATGAGATCCAGAGCCAGAGATTCTCTTGATAAAATGGAGCATAAAGCAAAACAAAAAGAAAAAAAAAAAGCTCATATCAGCAGTAGGAAATTACCTGGATCTCCTGCATTGTTGGGTCCATGTGCACGTTTGCAAGAGACATGACAGCTAATTTCTGATTCAGTGCTCTGCTAACTTCTGTGGGCGTAATATTGATTTAGGCTCTTCTAGATTTTTGAACATTATCAGTTCCAATGGATCAAATTCTGATAGTGAAGTAATTTTACAGGGTTTGGACACTCAAAAAGAAAAGAAGTCCACTGATGTACTGATGTTAACGCTAAGGACACAGAAGCTGCAATTCTCAGTTTTGGCCAGTACAAGAATTATCTCTAGAGCCAGGCGCTGTTCCTGTGTGCTTGGTTTCTACCTTCATTAAAACTTGTCACACTTGTCAAATGTAAAGCACAGTCAAACCATATAAACAAGCAGCACTGTCTCAAGTTCCTGCAACATGTCACATAAACCTCCACCAAAGTTATGCTGGTTTGCATACATCAACTGTCCAATAAAGTTTTTGAATACAACTGAATAGCCAGCCAACAGGTAAACCAAGCAAAGAAGAAATCTGGTGGTCAGTTGCTTGCGAGGATGTCTGAACGTTCTAAGAGCTCTCAAGTTTGACTAAATTTTACCAAAAGCAAAAGATAAGAAGGAAGTGAAATGCAATCTATCTCATCAAAATCATTTCTTGCAAGGGTGGGAGCACAGCCTCTATGACTAAGCACATCAACACTGTGCATCAAATTAAACCTAAATGCAGAACCTTCGACTGCCTTCTGGTTAAAAAAACTTCTTCAACTCCGTCAGCTGCAGCTGCTGCTGCTGCTGCACAGCCGGCACAGTCTTCATCATCATCCACTCACAGCAGCAGTGGTAAGCACACCCAAACTTTGTAGCAAGTCCCATCGGTTAAAAACAGAAATCCATTGTTGAAATCGGACTTGAAAGTAGCAGGATAATTAGCTAAATAAGCATAAGTTGCATACAGTTTCATTGTGATGTGTTCAAGGTCGGCTCAGTAAAATGACTATTGGGCCAAGGTAAATAAAACGTCATTATGATGTGTTGTAATGTAACAGCAAACAAAAGAAAATGTATTTTTTGGTGAGAAACTTGAATTATGCAGTTGTTTGGATGAGAAATTTGTTTTCCAGCAATATAAAATAGATAGAGATCCAATTGCAAACTGTTTAACATCTTATCATGAGCGCTAATCATCTTATAAAACATAATTAAAACTACTGATGCCAAGATTTTTCAAAATAAATCTTTAAATTAAAATACAATAATTTACTAATCATCAAAAACATGACTAAAAGTGATAATAGACATTAACCAATACATAAGTGTAAAAATGAAATAATTATTAAAATACAAAACACTTTCTTCAATATTTAGGACATTTATCAAATTAAAGCGATAAAAAACAGTTCTGTTAAAAACGTATCGTTGCCTCATCTTTCCACCAAATAATAGCAAAGTATCAATAGTGGTATCTATAATGCTGACATTTCTTGCAGCATTGATGAGGTTATATGTGTTGGAATTGGTTGCTGTCCTCGACAGCTGTCCTGAGTTGACATTATTTGAGCAATGTCGTGATTCTGTTTTTTTATACAAACAATAATGTCAATGTCCTTCCAAGGGATGTCAACAACTGCAGCAAAGTAACTAATTTGCAGCTTTTAAGTATGCAAACTGTTTGCACCTGAGAACCATGTCTCAATGTCAATGCCGTTTGCACTCAGTGTTTTCTTTTTTACTTGCTCTTAAATAAGCTCCTTAGGTTTTGTCCAATAAAATCTATTCAAACAAGACAACCACATCCTCAATAATGCTGACAAAAAGAGAGAAAAGGAGCAAGTACAGAAAGTAAGAAGAAAAAAGTGAAAAATGGTGCTGCAGACTTTATGGTCCTCTGTGGGAAATTGGACTGTCAAACCACTCAAACTGCAGACAACTGAGCAGAATCTGACCTGCCACAACCTTGCAGAAATGAGATTGTTAAATTAGTCAGGGGCGACCAATTCAGGGTTAAAAGCGGTCTCATTCTGCACAGTTTTTGTCGAGTGTAGAACACGGAATACAGACAGCAGGCTGCAGGCGTGTTTTCGGGGACTAGGGAAAGCTGGCATCAATGAGAAAAAGAAGTTTCTTATATTTATAAGCTGCGGCTAAATGAGACACGATGAGGAAAACAAGTGTGCAAACGTTCAGGTCAGAGCAACTGGTGGGTGTTAGGAAAGTGTGTGGAAAGTTTCATGAAAATGCAGTCTGCATTAGACAATGTTCTCCACCACCAGGGCTGGGCAATGTGCCCTCAAATCAATATCACAATTAATTGAACATTTTGCCTTGACTACAATTAATGATGGATTATTTTGTTTTTTGCTTTTTTTTTTTGTTTGTCTTTTTGCCATCACAGTTTGCTGACCCGGTTGCATTTGACCATGGTGTGTAATAAATATATGACGCCTTATTATTTATCCAACTATCCAGCAAGATATAGGAATGAAAAGCTCAATCTTAAAGCATGTTAAGTGCATTGTGCAGATAATAGGCCAACCTCTCCTGACTGCAGGACTCTGACTTGAACTTCTGCTGTGTGCTATTAATCGGCCTACTTCCTCTTTAGCTGCGAACAGCCTGCCAACATTCTCAGTTAGAGAAAGACTGAAAATAAGGCAATGTGCTTGTGGCCCCGGGCCTCAAATCACTACATCTGCCCCTGGTAATGATAATGAGAGCTCAGCCAGAGTGGCTGGATGAAACATGGAGCGATGCACCCTGCTGTTTCTAAATAACTAAACCTGACTAAACCTGAAACTTAAAAAAAGTAGCGTGTAGAAGTGTAAAGAAGTCATTTCTCACCGCTGAATATTTGGTCATCCAGACACTTTGGTGCTCTCAGGGGAAGCTCCGCTCTGTTTGTCTGTCTGTCTCACCGCGCTGCTTTCAGACAATCAGCTGTTTGATCCGTAATAGTAAAATGTTGTGGAAGCACATAGGACTCAGTTGTCAAATACTCAGCTGTGGTCTAGAATCAAAGTTGTTCACTGCATCACATGATTCTTCAACACTACTGCCGTTGCAGTGTTTTGGCGTGAGATTTTCCTCGGTTTCCTGAGAGCGTGAGACAGAGCCCAAAAGCATGACACTCACGCCAGATGAGTGAGATTTGGCAACCCCAGTTGGAAAAGGATTAGCAGAATAAAAAATAAAAATAAAAACAATAACCGACATGGGCAAGATTACGTCGGCTCGAGGTTCTGAATGTCGGTTTCTATCATTTTCGATTAATTGCCCAGTCCTATCAACCACAGTCATTAATAGAACGCATTTTGTGAATACGTGTCTGAAGCATATACAGTTGAAAGATCGATGAGGAGGAGCACCAGAGCTGTTCTGGAGGCTTAAAAAGAGTGTGTGAGTGTCAGCACTTTTTATCTGATTATGGTTGTGATCCCCCTCTTCCTGATGACCCACATATCTAAAAAATGTTCAATATTACAATAAAATTCAGCACTGAGGGGCGAGATTTTGTTCTTTTGAAGGGTCTGAGCTGAGTCTCAGAAGCCACAAATGAACCGAAAATATTATCGGTGAAGCATAACAGCAAAAGATTTCAACTAAAAAAATTCTCAGATGAATAGATTCACTTTTTTTTTTAAACAACCCCACATACAAATTGATACAGTTGGATGGAAATGTACAGCTCATATGCCCTTTGATAGATATCTTTTTTTTAAGGCCAAGATCCTTGTACTTGAGAATAAACTCAACTAAGTCAATAATTAGAGGAAAAAAAGGCTTTACACTGCAAAGGTTTTAGGATTTTCAGACAAAATCATATGCCCTAGAAGAACAGCACATAAAAAACAGCCCTAGGAAAAAAGGCTCCCTGCCATCTAATTATGAAACAATGAAATTACAACCATGTCAGAGCATGGAAATATAAAAGCCATATATGGTGACATAAACAACAGTATCCAGCTGCTTTGCACTCTCAATGTTAGACAAGATATTGTGGTCACTTGTGTGTTTGCTCTTTAATTCAAATATGGTCATCTCTCTTGACTTTAATGGGTGACATCGCGCCTTATTCTTACACAGTCAATAGTAAAGGCCTCAAGGCAAGGGTTTTCAAATTCTGACATCATAAGGACTAAACTGATCAGGTTATTCTTTGTCTAACTTCTATTTGGGGGATATTCATCTTTTAAGTTTTGGAACTAAAATTCCTATAATTCAGGGGATGTAAACAGCAAGCATAGTGTTGGCATGATGTCAGTGATTTGGCTGTGGGCTTTTTGATCGATTTCCCCTCATTGTTTTGCCGGAGCCCCTTGTGTTGGCATCCACCCTGCTGAGTTCAATCACTCAAATGAATGGGTGGGCTTTGATTTTTTCATACAGGGCTACTTGAGGGGAAAAAAAATCAAAACATGACAAAATTGACACTTTAGAGCACACAGCACTATGACACCCTCTAAAAGTGTGCTGTACAGCACGATCAGGGTGAGACGCACTTTTATAAACACAATAAGAAATGAGAAATTAAACTAGCTGTGACATTTCTGGTGTTCTGAGGACTGGATTGCCGGTCCAACACCACAGTATAAATCACTCATCTCATTTATAAAAGTGCTGGAGTTGACAACCTCCAAACCACCTATCCACAACCACACACACACACAGACCCATATTTATCTAAACTCAAGGCCAAACTGTCTATCATTGAAGTACCCATCAAAATTTAATTAAGAAATGTGCAACGAGACACAATACACCCAAACCTATAAAGACAAATGGTGAACAACAGGAAAATACAGCATGACAAACGGATTGTATTTTCTCACACATACTGCTAAATCAATATGTCATTAAACATCCCTTACAGGGAAAAGAGAACACATGTTTTCTGTTTTTCTTCAGCTCGGTAGCTTGTATGGATTTTTTCTCAATATGTTTTTGTAAGTATTCCAAATAGAAACTTTAGAGGGTGAGGGAAGTCTGTAACTTTGGGATATGGACCGCCTTGGTTTGGAGTTGAATGGGGTCTGGGTATTGATCAAGGAAGCTTGTAAGTGGACCAGTCTGCAGTATTGTGGTTAGGTTAGGAAACTACATAGTCAAGTCGAATTCAATACAACACTCCTCCAATGATAAAATTATAAACTATTTTAAAATATTTAAGCAATGCTGGTAAGGCCTTAGAAGATAGAGTGGTAATCCTAGCCTATCATACCCCATTCTGATCATGTTGTGATGAGATTCAACCTTGATTTATCATTAGTATGTTAATAGTAGTGTATTTTTAACAAGTTTTCATCCCAAGTGCCCATATATTGCAGCTTTGCAGTGGATCTCCGAGTTTAAATATTAAGCTAAGTATCCTTCTGATCTGCTATCTACATTCTGGGATGCTGCTACACTGATGTCAACGCAAGCACATGGTGGGGTGACGCCGCACATGGTTCTGTTTAGGCAACAACAGAACATAGCAACCAACGCCTGGACTTCAACAAATGCACATGCTGGCACAGATGGTTAGGTTTAGGGGAAAGAGGAAAATGGGTAGGTGTAAAACATCGTATTCAAACGAGAAGCAGGCACCAGACTCTCGCATCAAAGTCCAGGTTTGTTTGACCAATCCACCTCCACTTCTGCCCACCCTATAGGCACATGCTCATTACAGTATGTCGCTAACAGGCAGCGTTTCAACCCGACACTGTCCTGATGATGTGACAAGTTCCATACCGCTGGGTTCTCAAGTAAAGCTGTCCGTGCACATAGGGATGGACACAGCAGGTGCCGTCGGAAATTTCGCAGGCGTTGAATAACACTGCGACCGGTTCTATCTGGCTGGGTTCTCACCCGATGCTGTCCAGCGGCGTTTCATGCGCACGTGAAAGGTGCATTATGGCGTTGCAGTGTTACACTAAATGTGCTAACAAAGCCGCTCTCTTTTACGAGTTTGTAATGAGAACAGGGTCGTATTTTTTGTCATGTATTGCACCAACATTGGGCCTCATGTAGCAACATTCTCTTATATTTCTCTTACATTTTCTGGTAAGAGAAAATATATGAGAGGTCAGCTAAAGATGCACAAAATGTTCTTAAGCATCCAAATCTGCTCTAACCCAGGTGTGCTAAATGCTGAATCCCACTTCATCATAATTCACTCACTAACATAGGTAATGCCCACCAAATACTGTATATGGGCAGGTTGTGAGGCATTTGCAAAAACACATGCCCAAGACTGGAGACATGACACTAAAAGAGGTTGCAAGAAGAAAAACCTCTGCAGTAGTGAAACTGAAACACTGTTGCTACAAGAAAATCAAAAACCCAGCATGACAAAACATTTACTGTTATCAACAAGAGATATTCAGATCCTTTACTGAGCCTAAGCCTAATGCCTTTTCATGGGCCTACGTCTGATGTATAAAATGTGTCTATCATCACTGCACTGCAATTTTAAAATATGATAATCTGGTCACATCTTTTGCTGTGTTCAAGTGTCGTCTCAATTCCTCCACCCCCAGTAACTTTAGGCATGTTACCAGGGGAAACCCCGGGTGTTTTTGAAACGTCATTGAAACTGCTAGTTTGCCAGAGCAACAGCTCCAGTCAAAAGGTAACACATCAATTTTGTGCAGGCTTAAAACACGGCTCGAAACTAACGGCATCCAATCACCCTGGGGGCAATACAGAACATGTACTGGAACAGAGTTCTTCTCTGTGGGATGCCATCAGAAAGAAAAGACACGGTAAACTCACAATCAACGCATCAGAGGTCGCACACTATTGTTTCCCTGATAATGCTACAATGTGAAAATTAAATCTGTGTTAACATTCACAGAAAGCAGCCGGTGGCCAAAACTAATAGCTTACAGAGGTCGCATTGAATTAAGCCACATTCCAATGAGTTCAAGCTCTATTCTGTAAGAGGTCAACGTACGAGCTCATGTTGTGTTCAAAGTAATTTGTTGATGTTTTCACAGAGATATAAAATAGATGTTATGTAAGAAGTAAGGCCTTCTAAAAAAGGTTTTCATGTGGAAAAAAAGTTATTTTAGGGGCAGTTTTGGCAAAGCTGTTTCATAAATGTGAATGACTGACTTTGTGCTTGTTCAAAGGTCTGAATGAATTTGAAACAGTTCAGTTTTTTCTTTTTTATAATGAAGATTACAAAAACAAAATTAACAACCAAAAACAAAACATAAGTATATGCCCCCAGCATTTCATAATCCATGCATCTAGATAGATGGAAAGATAACAAAAACAAAAACAAAACTTGTGTGCTGGGGGTATTCCAGGAAGCAGGTTATGTGAAAACCGTGAATATGTTAACCCTGAGATAACGGAAACTCTGTGTTATCTGTTCCAAAAAGACAGTTAAGTCAAACTCTGAATTTCTACCTGTCTCCTCCCACCTGAAGCAAGCTATCAGACACTGATTGTCCGTATTTTTGCAATCTGATCGGTATCGAAGCAGAATTATTACGCAATGCCTTACGTCGGGAGAGGATTTTCAGATCTCCATTGGATGTGCTCTCATTTCCTGATAATTATCTGTTAGAATGGCACCGTTTTTCATTACAATCAATCATTTATTTTAATAGTATGCGGCCGTACATATCCAAGCTCACACACTGCGGACGTGCGCTCACATCAGAACAAATATTATAAATAAATATAAATATAAAATATTCAAAATAAATTCCAATAGAATAAAACATGAATACAATTTTGAAGGAAATATAAAATGAAAATATTCAAAATAATAGAATAAAACAAAACTCCAATAATAAATTAAAATTTTAAAAGCATCCAACAGGCTAACATACCAACATAAAAATAAAATAAAAAGCAATAATCAAATATCAGTTAGCTCAATAAAAATACAATCCCCACATATGCACCATAACCTAATACACGATCATCATAGTAATTCTCAGTCCCATAAAGAAAGTTAATATTGTGTTCATGGCGTGTGCTTCATATTAATATGTTTATTTCCTGGGCAGGATATTAGGCAAGAGGACATATCTATATATATATATATGTATGTATAAAACAGCATTCTGTTGGGGGTTTTAATGACTACATGTTGAAATGGCCACTGAATGAATTTTTACTTTGTTTAACTTAAAATATAGCCAGCAAACATGGCTGAGTGAAATATCTCCTACCTTATGAATCATGTTTTTATATTTCATTTTCTGCTGTTTCAAAGAGCATTTCCCCTGTGAGACTGAACCTAAATGAAAATCCGAATTTATTCAATCCATCAATTTTTCACCTTTATGCTATGATCCTAATAATGTGCGGTTAATGGTCAGTCAATGTTTAGACTCAGAGTATGCTGAACCTCCTTTCTGGAATACCCCCCTGGTGCACTTGTGCTACCAGTGGGAAAAGTTAATCTAGAGCCCTGAGAGGGATTTGTGATGTATTATTTATGATTAAAAAAAAAATCTAGCATCACTTAATTTCTGCTTGTCTAAATGTAGTGTCACCAAGGGCTTAATTACTTGAAAACGGTTCAGCTATTTTATCATATGTGTATTTTTTACAGCGCATATTTTAAGGATGAATATACTGTAAATCAAAAACAACACAAAAACATCAATAAAGAATCAGATCAACCTATACCATATTGTTATTTTAAACATGGCGGGGGGGGGGGGACCACCACTGCACATAAACACAAATAATAGGCCACGTGCACAAATCAACATAAACACGCCTGTGGCTGTGACACAGGGCAGCTTTAACATAACACAAACTATAGCTACACAAGGCCCGCCTGTTAACAAGCCAGAACATGCAGCAGGCTAGCTGAAAGCCTGGCCGCACCATGGATGTGTTATAATGAAGCCGTTCTACATGTAAGAAAACCATACGAGCACACACAGTAAAATACAACCAAATAGCCATCAACATGCAGAACCACACAGCTTAGACATATATTGGATTGCGTTTCACTCACCGTTGACGTTACTTCTTTAAAACGGAAGAGTTGCATCTTTCAGGTGTGCACTTGGTGGATTCATCAGATATTCCATCCAGATTGTTGTTGTTTCGACACATTTCATACGCCATTGTAGCACTGTCCTCTCCGTTTATTGACTGGCAGGGAGAATCTCCTCAGAACCTCCTCTTACAGCTGGAAAAGTAAGTCTACGTCCGCAAAACTCACAAAAAAACATGTCCTTTGTAGCTTCATTGGCTATCCACGGCAACTGTAATTTCCAGCTAGCTTGATAACTCTGTCTTGTCTGTTGTCCAAATGCGTCACTGCGGTTATTTTCACCGATGTTGCCAACACTCGTCGACTATGCACTGCTGGAGGCACTGGGGGAGGTGGACGTTGCACCGGTGAAAACACTTTTACTCACTGTTTTGGGTTTTTAACCACATATTTGTCCGCTTTGTTGTCCAATCCAGGAAAAACCCCAGGTCAAGGTAAGCTAACGAGCAGCCGCGCATTTTTTTTCCCAGATGTGATTTGGTCCCGTGGTGTGATTGGCTAGTCAGTAGTAGGGCGGGACAAAGCGGAACTAAGCCGACAGATTGGCTGTTAACCTGATGTTGATTTTGATTGGCTCCGACTGTACGCTGACGCAAGTGGGTGCTCGGGCGTTTCCGTGGGTGGTCTCTGCAAGAGAAAGGAAAGCGATTTTAGTGAATATTTAGATATTTAGATAGATAGATAGATAGATAGATAATAAACACAGAATATTCCCATTATTTATTGACAAACCAATTTTCGTATGTATTTATTTATTTAATGTTGACTGACATGGCATTCCATACAGGAGAGTACCCATGGAATTGGTGCCTATTGTTGGGCTCAATGGACCAGATATAGTAGTATTTGCTTATCCACGAAATTTAATAATACAATCATTATAATCACTCTAAAACATTATCTATATACAGTTATATGAAATCCATGCATTAATAAAATATTTCTCTGTAGCCTAAAACTTACCTATACTTGTAATGAGCAAAAACTGGTCTCCTGGTGCAGACTGGTCTCCTGGTGCTATGATTACATTTAAAAAATTAAAACTTAGATAAAAATAACTTTGTTGTGACTTGTCAAAGGATAGCATCCACCTGTCACCCAAAGCATCTGTGCTCTACATTTTGCATGTTAAGCCTTAATAAAATGCAAACACGCCATTTGTATTTTAAAAAAAAATCACCCCCAGTACAGTTGTTGTAAATGGGTAAATTAACTATAGAGACCAAAACAATTTTGTTTGTTTTTTTTAACCAGGCTGTAAATGTGTGTATTTCTGCTGTGAAGTTGAGTATTTAGCATGGGGATCAATGGGGATTACTTACTAGCTATTTACTGGCTTTTGGATATGATCGCTAGTGACGATTTTAGGAACTGCAGTTTTAGGCACTTCTCTTTTGACTTTGTTTTTTGGCCCTCGATGTTGCTGCTTGGATCAACTTTTTTTCCCCACCAGATCCGTGTGCGGCCAGGCTCCTATTTTGACGCCGGATCACTCCGCATAAATTCAGCCGAATTTAGCGCAGAGCAGACAGGAAATCGGACAGCGATACAACATTAAGATATCCGGTTATTTTTCAGAATAAAACACTCCGTGTTTACGTCTGATCATATATTACTTAAATACATCAACAAAACGTCAAAATGAGCGGATCCAGGCTGGATCGCGTGGAGAAACGTATTGGGAGTTATGGGAGTGAGTCCACATCCCTATAATTAATCCACGGAGTGAACAGAGTTATTACTTTTTCTTCTGTAATGATATACTGCGCGTGATTTTGTAATGACCACGAGAACTCCTTAGTCGCGCCACCTTGCCGGACTCAAAACGCAACAGGTGGGGATTGACGGATGATGGAGCACGGACCAAAACCGCAGCGGAGCCCTAATGCAACGCACATGCAAGCGGTGGAAATCCGCCGTAACAGTTTTCGTGCATGTTTGTATGAGGATATTATTTATTTTGAAGTTTGCTGTTTTCTTGAATTGTAATTTTGCTAAAAGTATCCTTGGTGGCCTGCAGCCAGCTTCATCTTCAGACTGACAGAGGTGAGAGAAGGAAGCACATTAACTGCTCCTCATTTTATTAGTATATCCTTGCTCTGTACAAGACAAACTATTATCTGGACTCACGCTGTGGGCCTATTACATACAGTTTTTAAAGTTTGTTGACAACTGATAAGTAACTTTTAATCCTCTCTGAGTTGCTTTGAATTTCCACTTATTATTCAAGGTGGCTTCCAAAATAAATAATGCATTTTTTTCCTCTTTGTGTTAGGAATTTACAGTTTGACTCCAGTTGGATGAACATCCACAACACATGCCTTTCCAAGCAGCTCAGAAAAAAAATCTAATGCATATCTTTATAAATAAGAGAATGACGAAGGATGGGAAATTTTTCTCAACTGAATTTCCGGCACATTCACTTTATTGGAATCAAGTTTTACAACTGACTGCATTTCAGCGGCCTGATCAGGCCACTGAAAACCAACAGCAATCAACTGAATAAATCACACTAGGAGAGGTTTAAGGAGGCTGCCGTCGGTTCATAACACATTTAAAATGAAATGCACAAACACACAGATGCATGAATGTGTGGAGGAACAAATGAGTTTGCACACACAATGCCATACACAAATGCGCACGCACACACACTCTCATTTCTTATGAGTCCGGGCAGTGGAGCCGAAGCATCTTGGCATGGTGATTTATTCATTTGCTTCTAGCAATAACTGAGGATATTGTTAGCGCCCCACCCATAAATCTGTTATTTTCCCCAACATAGAGATTTGGAGAGTGGAGGCAGCCGGGGGAAATTGAGATGATGAAGCACGATCTTGACTTTTCTATGGGGAACCTGAGCCACAGAGAGCAGGAGAGAGTGTTAATGTGTGAGTGTGATTTTATTCCATCTGTGTGATGGCCAGACTAGAGAGTCCATTTATTCAAACAGAGCCAATTGAAAATCTACACACACACGCAAAAACACACAGTGCAGTCAGTGTAATATACAGTATATGAGACAATGAGGGATGTACTGTAAATGTCACTTCTCCACAGGCCCAGCATAAAGGTTACAGCTGGAGCTCCATTCCTCTAAGTGTAACCCGTGCTGACTTCTAAATGATGTGTCCGACTGTGTTCCTGGAAACACTCCTGTGTTTGCATCATAGACCATGATATTATTGGCGTACAGATGGCTGTTGTACAGTATCTGATCACAGCCTCTTCATAATCATGAGAATGATGTCCTGTGATTGTGTGTTTTATTGCTGTACTGAGGAACATGAGAGTCATCATGTTGGAATTTAATGGTGAGGTTTGTCAGAAAAATAATTTGTGTATGACCTACAGTATACAGAATAAGCCATGTGACATGTTGTTCATCACGCTGGAATTTCACTGCTTTCTTTTAAACCCAGTGGATGACATTTATATAACAGATTACAACAGATGTATGATAGCAATAACAAATAAAAGAAGTTGTGACTCACATCATGATTTCTGTGTTTGTTCTTTAAAGACTGTCATTTTTAGATGCCTAGAAAAACATTTTATATACAGTATATATATATATATATGAGAGAGAGAGAGAGAGAGAGAGAGAGATAGATACGTAAACCAATTATTTTTTTAAGATTCTGAATTATCGCTGAATGAATTTCTATAGTTAACTGTAAATAATCACAATTTTCAATTCCATTATTTTGCTTTACAAAACAGTTTTGACAAAATAAAGCAATTCTTACCAGATTGTCTTGATAAGGAATCAAACTGCATGGCACTAACATAAAGTGAGCATGTCTGTAAAGGGGAGAATCATGGGTACCCATAGAACCCATTTTCATTTAGATATCTGGAGGTCAGAGGTCAAGGGACCTCATTTTTCCATTGCCAAATTTTAGCCTAAAATTGAAGTGTTATTCCCTCACTGAGAAGCTAGCATGGCAAAGATGCTACCACTGGATTCCTCAGGTCTGGTCTGCTGGTTTCATATGATACCTGTATCATCGCTGTAGCTTTAACTCTCGTCTCTGTACAACCTCTTAATGACAGGCATGCTGTCTGGCCATTAACGCATTTAAAAAAAAAAAAAAATCAATTAAGCAGTGTCGCACTCTCCGTACTGTATCTGTTAAATATGCAATGCTGTTATATTGTGTAAACAAACCACGTACCAATCAGCTGTGGGCCTGACTGGAGACATAAACACTTAGAAGTTGGGTGAGAACTCTCTATCTGCTTTCAGCCAGCTGCCACCTTATTAAGTTTTTTGCAGTTAAATGAGGAAGTGTTTTGTAGATATCTCTTCATTTCAACTTCAGGAACCAGCTGTTCCTCGTCCATTACCGAGCTTTCAAAGTAAGAGAATACACAGACACAGGCCGTACAACAAAAGTTTAGCTCCAAACAGCAGATTGTGACCAGTTTGGACAGTCCAGAAAACAGTGTCATGAAGGGCACAGTGTTACAGCAAATAAAACAAAACATTTCAAGTAATCCCTTCAAATATTCTATTTTAACCATTTGAAACCTGAACAAATTTGCATTGGAGTATGGGAAGAAGGCAATGAGCACATTACAAAGAAATGGAGCAAAATGACCAAGAAATTAGTAAAAAAAAAAAAACAAAAAAAGAAAGAAAGTTACAATTACCAGAAAATAAGCACCAAAAGTAGAAAAGTAAAAAACTAAAAACTTTAAGAAAGTGCCAAAAATAAATAAATAGACTTTTCTTCTCTGTAACATAATTTTAAATATAAAATTAAAAGAAGAACAAATATAGTTTTCTGGACATTTCTCCCTATTTTTTGGATAATATTTAATAATCCCATCCAGATAATCTTCAATTCATTTTCTTTTCATGTTTTTTTTCAAATTGTATTTATTTTTTTGCTTTCAAAAGAAATCAAACCAATTTTCTCAGGTGTCAGAGGTTTAAATACTTGTTAAAGGCATCTGAATGCAGCATAAGAATACCAATGTAGATCCAGGTGTTAAAGAGTTAAAGACAGTAACTATATTCAGTATACTACTTCTTTTTTTGTATTTTAAATTTGTAGCTTAGTTACTTGTATTCAGTTACTTGCCAACACTGCTGAGAGACATGTGCTGGCTCTGGTTAAATAGCTAGCTGGCACGACCATGTAAACCTCTCTGAAACTCCCTCATTCATGTTTTGCTCATCTTTTTCTTGTATTCTACACTCAGTTTTTCATTATTCTCACCAGCTCTGAAATCTCTGACAGCACCCAATACGTTTCTTTACTCTGGTGATTCTCTTTAAAACTACCTAAAGGTTACATTTTGTGCACCAGACTGTTGCAAAATAACCACAGAAACCTTTATCAGATTTGTTGCTTTAATGAAATGTTCTGCAGTTTCTCCTGCAAATCAGACAGATGCATTCACAGTCTTCTTAAATACCATAGATCAATTAAAACTTCTCTCTGTGCTAATAACTCCCTCAGGCTGTCCGCTCCTGCCAGTCCTCCCTCTGCATCTCCATCCAAAACACCTGGTAACCGGGGCAACAACTATGCATGCCATCTTCTGTATAATGAGTCTGGCTAAAGTGTTGCCTGCAGCTCGGCATTTATAATGACTTTAATTAACTCTATTAATTGTGGCTGTGATGAACAACATGATGTGATAGAGATTGTTGTGGTTCGGTATTATAATGGTGATGCAAAACACAAGAGTGTTATTTCAAATGGCACCATTTATTTGTGGATTATTACCAGGATTATGTCTCTGCTAAAGATTCAATGGGCAGATATTTCTTTCGTGCACTTAAGTAGTTATTTTTGAAAATAAAACAAATATAAAAAATAATAAAAAAGAAAAAAATATAACTAACTATATCTGGTCCAACCCTGTGTGCACGTGCACCACAAGTAAGCCTAGCCACGAAAATACCAAAAGTAAACTTGGCATGTCCCAGACTCAGTGGACAGCAAGCAGTTGACTGTGATCTGTTGTGTTCACATGGCTCACAAAAACAGACATCAGACATCATTAAAGCAAAGTAAACTGAATGTTCATTTCAAAACTATGAGCCATCTCCAACATTGTTTTTGTGAATTTGGCAGGACACCCAACCAGCTTCATAGAACACACTGTATATAACCACACCAGCTCAGGACCTCCACATCCAGTGTCCTCACCTGCAAGATCATCTAAGACCAGCCACGTGAAAAGTTGATGCAGCAGTTAGTTTGCACAGCTGAGGAATTTTTGCACAAATCTCAGGTACGCTTACCTCAGTGGCTCGTCTCAGACGATCATGCAGAAGCCTTTTGTTTGAATGGGAAAAGTCTTTTATTTCAACTCATAAAAAATGGAAGCAAAAACAAGTGTTGCATTTTTGTTCAGTGTGTGTCACACATTGTGTTTGGAACCTGTGAGACACCGCTTGCAGCTTTAAAATTGACTTGATGCGGATAAATTGCGTCTATTACAGTTATTGCTTTTCAGATTTCAGACTTAATGTCTCAAAAAGGGGAAAGTTCTATAATGACACCGATCAAACATGACAGGAATATCATTGATAGAGTCGCTCTGTCACCTTATTTTATTTGGGCTCAAGGTGGCATTGTGCTGTTTGAAGACTCAACCCAGAGGAGCATCCCCAAAGTGCTCTGCTGAGAGCAGTGCAGGCCTCTGAAGTACTGTAAACTCCAGTGCTTTATGATGCATTCAGAAATTCAATCCATTTTCTGAATCGACAGGTGGTTTGATGTGAAGCAGTACGCTGCCTGAGTGTGACTTGTATCTGAAAATAGCAGATTTACATCCAGTTTTCTCTCAGCTTCAGACTAAGAGTGACATATAGAGTTTGATAACTAATTAAAGTCATCCATCATAAATAGTTTCAGAAGAATGTTGAATTTCTGTGGAACTATTGTCCCCATGACAAAAAGCTCAGTAGAGGTTTCTAATTTCTTAACGAAAGCAATGTCCAGACAAAAACCAGTTCAAAATAATATATAAAAACATGATTTTCATGAGGTACAAAGATAAAGAAGGGTTTGACAATCACCAGCCGTTTACAGGAGTTTTTGTTTAATATTTGGTTATTTAAAATTATTTTTCCGAGCTCATCTTCCTCTTTTGTTCTGTAAATTATCATGACAAATTGTATATATTTGATTTTGAGTATGTGGGTGTATGTATATATTTAATAAATTAATTAATTACAGTACAGATTTAAATTAATAAGGAAGATGGTTAATTAAAATTCAATGACTCATGGAGAAGTGTTGGGAATAATATGTATTTACTTCTTCTCACTCCTTTTTCGAGTATGTAAACCAAGTCATCAAGTGTTTGACCATTTCAGTTTTTCATCGTCTGTAAACATTATGTTTTTTGTCTGTCTGCTTTTGTACAATAATTTCTCTATTTCCATGTATTTACATGTTAGAAATAAATCAAATCAAATCAAATGTTAGAGTAAGAATTTGTAACAGCTCCAGTATACAGTAAATAGCATTTAATTATTAGCGCCCGAGCAGCAAACTGTATAAATCTTAACAGAAAGTCAGACATTTTGAATTTACTGTTCAATTCCTGTGCATACTTTAACAAACTTGTCCTAGAGAGTTAATCTGGCTGACTGCGAATTTTGTCTGTGCGATCAGGAAGAAAATTTGTTAAAAGCTTGAGTTTATGTCTAACTGTGTGCCTGTGACAAAGCATCAAATGTCCATGTTTCACCACAAAACAGGAAGTGCTTAGTAGTTCCCCTTTAGACAGAAAAACATGTCCCAAACTTCACATTTGATGAGGTTTCCAGCCTGCACACATCTACATGCCAATAACTGCTTATACCTACAGCCCCACTTACTGGCAACAGGAAATTACATGTTTTAAACTTTGCTTTACTTCCTCAAGCATGTTGCACTAGATCCACTTCAAATTTGTTTACAAAAGTGCAGAGCGTAAAAGTGCAAAGTGTAAGAGCTTGATAATGCTTGATTGGGAAGATTTTGAACTGTGTTAAATGCTGTTGCCATAACAGCCTTTTTGCATGTTTCACCATAAAAAAGGAAGTTGTTGTAAGTTTAGCAGACATTGTCCAGTCTGCCCCGAATGTCTCGTGCTTGATAACATCTCTGAACTGAAAACATTTAGATACAAACATTTAGGTATGGTTATAACGCCACCCACTGGTAACATGACATGTTGTAGACTTTGATGCACTACTCCTGCCACTTTAAACACTTTTAAGTCTTACAATGTTGGTCACGTTTTATTATAAACACTTTGATTATTCGCGGAACAGCTGGTGTCCTGCCAACACACTCCTGAGTTGCGCAGAAGTGCAAGGGGCTCGTTCATCGCTGCTTGTAGCTTTAATTTGATTTATTTTCCCCTATTTTTTTTTAATGAAAGTAAGTGAAACTTACAACATTGAGAGAGAGAAGCATGGCTTTCTGCATGTGGTGAGACTCTTTATACACTTATACACTGAAGAAAAGTATTATTTTCTGTGTGTGCGATCAACTTAAAAACAAAGCATGAGAGCACAATGGTTATTCTCATGAGGCACACTTTTGCAAATCACAGTATTGTTTGTTGAAGTATTACTACACAGCAATGGTTCACACAAAAGCTCAGACCTCCTGAAACAGTTAATCATAATTTGGAAATTGCCATTATTCCTTGTTATTGTAACATCAAAGCTATAATTCATGTGGATGTTGTTTGAAGTTGAACATTCTTTTGGCTCCAACTTTTGATTAGCAGTCATTTAACTTGAAGCACTATTTTGAGCTAATTTATAGGGTTTATTTTAAGTGAAACATATCTGTATTCATCCCTAACATCTTGCCTCTGTGTTTTTAGGTCTGTCAGTAAATTCAGTAAAATGCTCCCACAACTGAGACTGCGCAGTATAAAACAACACTAAGAGCCTGCAGCCGTGTTAGTGGCTCATTAACTGCTAAACATGCTGATGTTTATCAAGCAATGTTCACTGGTCACTAAACACAAAGCACAGCTGAGGCTGATGGGAACTGTTTTGCAGATATTTGTAAAACCAAAGTATAATTAAATCATAGCCTGATGGTGTGCTGGAGAAAAATTAGTTGTTTTTTTTTTGTTTTTTTTAAAAAAGATTGCATTTCATCCTGAGGCAAACCTAAAGATAATCTGTCCAATATGTCCGATAGTTGTTTTGGTTTTTAACTCAAAACCTCAACTTTCAACTTGCAGGTGGCACTAGAGGAAAAGTCATTGGGGTTCATCCATTAGGGACCATGGACATACTTAATTCTGATAGTTGTTGAGATATTTTGTACTGGGCCAAAGTGGGGAA
The DNA here is from genome assembly GCF_008729295.1 of Plectropomus leopardus. Taxonomy (NCBI): domain Eukaryota; kingdom Metazoa; phylum Chordata; class Actinopteri; order Perciformes; family Serranidae; genus Plectropomus; species Plectropomus leopardus. The sequence goes on from NC_056483.1 coordinate 22,454,095, forward strand.
CTGATGAACTGGCATTGCTATCTCTGGAGCCACGCTGCTAACAAAGGTAAAAATACATACATCTGGTCCAAAAAGAGCAGCACAGTCAGCCTCCATGGTCAACTGAGTGCATGACATCTACACCCATGAAGACCTATTTTCCCTTAAACGTCTGCATCCACGATGCCTTTTAAAGGCTAAGACTGGTTGGTGAATTCCAGCAACAGACTTAGTTAAAGCTCAGTCTTAAATCAGACTCAGGAGGTCAAAAGGCAACAATGATAAAACATAAACAGGAAACACTAGAAAACACTTGAAAGTAAAGATGATGTGGCAACAAAGAAGGGAACGACAAGGACTTAAGTAAAGACAAGGGAGACAATAAGACACAGGTAAAACAAAATAGGTAGGGGCAAGTAATCACAAAGGAGGGAAACTTGACAGGGGATCTAAAATGAGATGCAACAATGGTGACCAAAATAAACCAGGAAACATAGGGATGATGAATGAAACATATACTTAAGCAGCTTAACAGGTCATGACACCTCCAGAATTTGCAGGCTTTTTATGTTTTTGAGTTTCCTGTCCACCAGTTGTCCATTCAGCCCATTTTTTGTAGATGCAATATCTCAAGAACACCTTGAGGGAATTTCTTTCAAATTTAACAAATACAGTATGTCCACTTGTACTCAAGAATGAGCTGATTACAACCTGGTGGTCAAAGGTCAAAGGTCAAGGTCACAGTGACCTCGTAAAACATGTTTTTGGCCATAGCTCAAGAATTCATATGTTTAAATTTCACACAAATGTGTCATAGGATATAATGATGAAATTCTAACTCTTTAAATCCAGAGGTCAAAGGTCAGCTGGGGCATCATAATTGTTTTGCAAAAACAATTTTCTGGCCATTATTCAACGTCTTAAGTAAGGAACAGAAGGGGAGACCTTGAAACTGTGCTGATTGTACAGATATTCTGTGCGGCAGGGGGAAGTGTGTGTGAAGCACCCATGTTTTGCTACTTGACTGGTGCACGGAGGCATACAACAGTGTGGCAGTATTTCTAATTTTAGAATTGTTTCAGTCTAAAATATCTGATTTAACAGCAGCTTTTCTAAAATAAATTGCAATGCATTTTGCAACGTTTGAGGCAGTTTCATCTTGGTTTTGGTTTTGCTATGAAATTAGGGGAGCAGGTGAAAATTGCAAAAGTGTGTGTGTGTGCGCGTGTGTGTCTGTGTTTTTTGTATAATCCATTAAAAACAAAAGGCAACTTGTTCCAGTGAGAACAAAACCTGCACTGTTTGGAGTGTTTTAAGTAACCAAAAAGGCTGAATTAAGCTTTCCCACCATGTCTAGTCGCTAAGCTATGTTCTTTATCTTTCACTCTCTCACACACACACACACACACACACACGCACGCACACACACACTCTCACACATAGTTTGTCACGCAAACAGCCCAACACGCCTCTATCACTTTGTGATTTATACCGCACTAACGTTTCCACTAACTATGCATATTTAATCGAGCTCACCTTGATTCTATTGGCACATGCAATAGATCTGGATACACCAGCGGCTGTCATGGTGATTTGTCTTGTCTCTGAACATGTTTCAGCCATTCGCCGAGTGTGTTCTGCACACGTCTGCATCTTCACAAGCAGAAACAAGAAAGGAAGTTTGGTGACTTTCAAATTTGTGGAATGGCTGAGTGACTGGACAAAAATTGCAACGTCTCATAGAGTTCATGGGGATTGGTTGATTGTGCATTAATAATTGCAACTGCAACATTCTGCAGGGCCTGACTTAATAAAATCAAATTTGTCAAACAGGTGCCTTCAATGCAATTATATCAATACCAATCTGCAGCAACAAATTAATTTAAGGAGTCTGGCTGTGAGAAGGGATTTTTGTTAACACAAACACTTTCATCTACCTTTTTCTTTTTTTTTTAAATGAGGCTGACCAACATGGGCTTGCGTTGTGGAGACTCTTAGTCCGCACTTACAGATGACTTGTCACTGGAGGCTTTCTGTGGCATAATTCTATGTTTTGCTTCCAACAATGTTGTTTACTTCTCTTGTGCTCTTTTGCTTTTCATCCAAAACTTTACCTGTCAGCCCTGCACGTTAACAAAACTGCTGACCGTCACCAGGCAACAACAGAGTACATTTTCCAATGGCCAAGAAGCAAGAAAGTACTGCACAGCAAAGTTTATGGGGGCATATTTTCAAGTTTTTGCAAAGACTTTTCCACCTTTTCATTCTTGTACACGATATACTTGATGAGCCAAAAGACACAAGGTCTTTCTTGAACTCTAGAAATGGTCCCCCAGTACCTACATCTGTATTGTTATTCATTCTGATGTCATTTCTTCAAATGCTTCAGATTCCTAAAATATGTACAGCCTACACTAAAAGGTTATATAAGTCAATAAAACATAATAACTGCTAAAAGTATTGAAATAGTGTCACAATAGATAATACAAACTTCTGACGTTTATTTTTTGTTTTGTTAAGTTTTGTTAACAAGTCAGATGAACTCAGTTTACTGAAGTTGCTAACACTTAAAAAGAAAAGGGTAATTTTGACTTGTCAGTTTTAAGTTGCAACAACTTCACAAAATTAAGAAATACAGATAAAATTGATCATTATAATTACTTTATGTTTTCAAGGCAATCGGTTTCCAAGATTATTTGAAGTAAGATCAATTATGTTTGATAAGCCTCATATGTGTCAATGCAGTTTTTAATGCAGCACTGATACCAGATAATAAAATATTCAGAGATGTATCTTTACAGTTATAGATAGTCAAACAGTTTTGTGGTTCTGTGTTAAAATGCACAACAGTTTTCTAATAATAAATAATGCATAGGACATAAAATCTGCATCTTATGTGTGCATCCATCATGTTGGATATGTAACATGGGAACAGCTGACACATAAAACAAACTAGTCCCAGGAAAGCAATATGAAACATAAACTTGTCTGCCACTCAATATTTCTGTTGTCAGTTCCTTTGTTTTTATGAATAATACAGTCTACAATATGTTATCCCTGCAGAATATGTCTCTTTGTGTTTAAAATATGCCTCTTCTGTCTAACATACATCGTTTTGCTTATTTAAAAAAAGGGAAACAGATGCTTCAAAATGCCAGTATTAGTATTAACTTTAATTTAATGCATTCTTGTTTCTGTCCTTACTTAAGTTTTAACATCATTGCCAAAAATATTCAAGTAATTGTCTTCCCTGCTTTCTGGCTGTTAAATGAAGCATGGTAGTGAATACAGGAGAATTGAGAAATATTGACTAATGAAATTTATAGCTCGGTATGAAAGCTACAAAAGGCTTTATAGTGGCGGGGGAGATAATTTGTGGAAACACCAGCACTAACAACACCATATAGTGGGAGACAGAGACGACCAATCTTCCCCGCTGCGGTGCCATTTCTTCACAGTAAATGTTCCAAGATGGTACTTTAATTTGACAGTGATATAGTGATGTTTAAAAATGATACACGCTGCACCTTTAAAACACTAAAACCTTCACACACACACGCATGCACACACACTAAAGTTATATGTTGTAAGCCATGTTAGCAGCATGGCTCTACAGATAGAATTGTCAGTCTGTAGATCAGTCCACCATTTTAACGGCTCCCTGTGGATGAACCTTAATGCCTTCATCATTAGCATGGTGACATGTTTATTTATGAAATAACTCAAAAACTATAGACTAGTTTGTCATGAAATGTGGCCCTCCTCAGCATGGATGTGAATTACTTTGGTAATATAAAGAGCCATTATCTGTTCAAAATACTTATTTGCTCAGTATAAGTGATGTGATGCTCCACATGAAAATACAGGTGTAAATGCACCTGAGACACATGGAGGATGGCTGGTAATGGATGCTTTGATCCACTTTACACCTTTCGTTAAAAGCATCTTCAGATAGTATCTGGATATGGTTTGACATAATGACAAGATTCGATTGTTCTGCTTAGCTCAAACAACCGTATGTTCAGTACGCTCATATCCCAAGTTGTCACATATATACGCAAATATGTGAGTGAACTTTCGTGTATACATTGACTGTTGTTGACTTTCCAGGATGCTGTTACCAATGCTGGGATGTCTACTATAGCACATGGTTAGGTTTAGGAAAAAACATCATAGTTTGGCTCTACATTCACACTGACAGCAAACACAGGTTCCATCCAGCCTCCTTATCAACTGACACATACCGCCATGCCCAAATGGCATCAGCGCATTGTGGCACATTCTGGTCACGTTGGAAAAGCAGAATTTCAAAAAAGGCTAATCACTGTTTAACATGACCCTGACTTGAATGGTAATAAAATTGTTTTAAGTGTGCAGTTTCTCTAGAAAAAAAAGTCATTTTCGCAGGAGCTGTAACACTTAAAAAACAACAACTAAAAAAACAAAAGAAAGAAAATAAGAAAATCTTGGATTTACAGAACTCTCTTTGACAATGTAAGTCTACAGTAAAGTTTTTAATGACACAATTGCAAAACATGATGCAAAGCTACCTTGCCATCAGCTTTAGCTAATTAGTTTTGTGCTAATTAGCAAATATTATAATTTAACCACATTAAAGTAAGACAGTAACCATGGTAAACATCAAACCTGCTAAACCTCAGCCTGCAAGCATTATCAGTATGTG